>NW_015160864.1:299781-317267 GCF_001447785.1 Gekko japonicus | reverse complement strand
GAGGAGGAGGAGGAGGAGGAGGAGGAGGAGGAGGAGATTGGATTTATACTCTGCCCTTCACTCGGAGTCTCAGAGTGGCTTACAAACTCCTTTCCCTTCCTCTTCTCACAACAGACAGCCTGTGAGGTACATGGGGCTGAGAGAGCCCTGAGAGAACAGCTGTGCCAGAACTATGGCTTGCCCAAGGTCATCCAGCAGCTGCAGGTGGAGGCGTGGGGAATCAAACCCGGTTCTCCCAGATTAGAGTCCACACACTTAATTACTACACCAAACTGGCTCTCAAACTGAGCTGTTAGGCCTTTCCACACACTTGACTTACTCCTGATTTCCTTGATAGTCAATCCACAAGCATTGAAATCAGGTTGGGCCCGTTTTTCCTGCTCGTCTGCCCTCCCTGTGCATTTTCACATGGTGGGGTCAGTTTATTTTTTTCTGCACATGCCTTCAGTAATGCAGATTTCCAAGGGAGGGTGCTGTTATCATCAGTGGTGTCATTGGTGGCATCACAGCACCCCCCCCTTTTTAAAAGAGGACTAAAGTATCACTATATTGCTGACATGTTGTAACAATAATCTTTGGAGGTACTCTGAGTTCTCAGCTTTCATTAAAAAAGTAAATCTCTAGCCTCAACCCTGTCCCCTTTCCTTATATTTCCATGAGGGAAAAGGCTAGAGACTTACCCTTAAAAAAAAGAGCTGGGAATTCAAAGAACCTCCTAAACCTATTGTTACAGTGCTCCAGCAATACAGCAATATTTTACTTCTGTTTAAATAAAACAAAGAAAAAAGAAATCACCTTTCTTCGAGGTGGGAGGAGGAGAGCGAGTGGTTTGACCACAACCGTCCAATCATCGAACAGTGGGTTGGACATGTGTGGGAGTGGGTAGAGCAAAGAAAACCAACAGATACATTACACATGAAGACAAAGCCAGCTTAAAACTGGCTTTCAGAAAAACATTGGGGTAAACGTGGTCTCAAAAGAACCAGGAAAAACCCAGAGGGGGGAGGAAACGAAGTGAAAACCGAAGGCACAAAACTGTGTGTAGAAATCATGGGATAAACTGAAGCACAACCAATGAAAAAGCCCATGTGGAAAAGCCTGTTGTTAACCAGTGGCAAGCAGCAGGTAATTGACATATTGAAGGGATTATTTTGTTGACCCCAGACAAATATTTTCCACAACTGTAATTAAGAGACAATACTAACTGTATGAGCATGAAGCTCTAGGGTTAGCAGCACGCATGCCCGATACTCTGGTCACCTAGGCAACAAGTGACTGCAGCATATTTTTGGCAAAACGTCGTAGGTGTCGGGGAAGTTCTGAAGCATGTGCCCACACAAAGAGGGTACTGATCGCCAGCAGTATCAAAATTAGAGCGGGACGGTGGGAGCCCCACCACAGGATCAAATGAAAGAGCCATAAACATAAACACAAGCAAACATGTGAAGAACGTTAAAAAGAAAAAATCAATATCCATCGCATGGTCACATTTTCAAACACTCATCTCTCATGTAGAGACCAGTAAAGATTACAAAAGGAATTAAAGGGTTGTTCTGATAATGGCAGCATTTGTCTCTGGCACAAGGAGCTTTCCTCGGAAACATCTCGCATGAAGGGAAGTCTTCATGCCAGAATTTATGGCACGGGGTGATACTTTATATAGACTCAGATGATTGGTCTATCAAGGTCACCTCCAGGTCGGACTACCGCAATTCACTATATGTTGGGCTGCCCCTTTAAAGCTTCGGAAACTGTACCATATAATTTGTTGTTGTTGTTGTTCAGTCGCGCAGTTGAGTCCGACTCTTCGCAACCCTATGGACCAGATCACATCAGGCCCTCCTGTCCTCCACCGTCCTCTGAAGTTTGCTCAACTTCATGTTCGTTGCATCTATGAAACTGTCTAACCATCTCATCCTTTGCCGTCCCCGTCTTCTTTGACCTTCAATCTTTCCCAGCATCAGGGTCTTCTCCAGTGAGTGCTCCCTTCTCATTTGGTGGCCAAAGTATTTGAGCTTCAGTTTCATTATCTGGCCTTCCAGGGAACAGTCAGGGTTGATTTCTTTTAGGATTGACTGATTTGATCTTCTTGCAGTCCAAGGGACTCTCAAGAGTCTTCTCCAGCACCATAGTTCAAAAGAATCTATTCTTCAGTGCTCGGCCATCCTTATAGTCCAACTCTCGCAGCCATATAATACCATATTTTGTTGTTGTTCAGTCGCACAGTCGAGTCCGACTCTTCGCGACCCCATGGACCAGCTCCCACCAGTCCCTCCTGTCTTCCGCCATTCTCTGAAGTTGGCTCAATTTCATGTTCGTTGCATTGATGACACTGTCTAACCATCTCATCCTTTGCCGTCCCAGTCTTCTTTGACCTTCAATCTTTCCCAGCATCAGGGTCTTCTCCATTTACCATATAGTATATATATATACCATATACCATATAGTACCATATAATACTTAAGATCAATGAAATAAGATAAAAACGATGATATAGTATGAGATATATATATATATACACACACACACACACACACACACACACACACTTTGTGGTCCTTGGCCTGAGGGACGCCCTGGTGGTCCCTGGCCCGAGGGTTGCCCGTCTTGCCTCAACCAGGACCAGGGCCTTCTCTGTCCTGGCCCCAGCCTGGTGGAACATGTTCCCTATTGAGACCAGGGCTCTGCGAGATCTTCTTCAATTCCACAGAGCCTGCAAGACGGAGCTGTTCTGCCAGGCCCTTGGTTGAGGCAGCGGACGCCCATCTATGGCCCCCCTGAGGTTGCTGTCGCCCATCTGTCACCTGTCTACTGACCACCGACAACTGGCCTTTAACCCATCGTACCACCAGGCCAAAATTTTATAGCCAACTTATGCTCTTCCAAGCTGTACCCACTGTTTTAACTGTTATAATGTTTTGTTGTGTTTTAATGTTTAATGTTTCAAACTGAAATTGTATTTATTTCAATGATGTTGCCCGCCCTGAGCCCGCCCGCGGGATGGGCGGGATAGAAATGCAAATGATAAATAAATAATTCTTAATGCCATTATGCCATCTACATTGTGTTATATATTTGTTAAGCTATTGTGCTGTATATTTTTTTAATCTACACATGTAGTCTGATCAAGGAATGTCCTCAACATCTGTAAAATTGCCCTTACATTGTGTTTTTGGTAATTACATTTCCTATGGGTTTTTCCTATTCCTTTTTTTCTTTCTGTATCCCCTTACAATTTTTAAATATTTTTGTTTAAAAAGGCTTCGTAAACTGCGAGTGGTTCAGAATGCAGCTGCCAGACTGCTAACCAGAGCATCATGGTCATCTCGTATTACACATCTCATATTATATATGGAGCAGAGGTCCATGAGTGGCTATCAGCCACAAGGTCTAGATGGAACACTCTGTCTGGGACAGTGATGCTCTGTATTCTTGGTGTTTGGGGGGCAACAGTGAGAGGGCTCCTGGAGTTCTGACCCTGCTGGTGGACCTCCTGATGGCCCCTGGCATTTGGCCACTGTGTGACACAGAGTGCTGGACTGGACGGGCCATTGGCCTGATCCAACATGGCTTCTCTTCTCTTCTTCTCTTCTTATTACCCCAATTTTGCTGCAGCTGCACCAGCTACCAATTAGTTTCCACATCAAATTCAAGGTGTTGGTGTTAACTTTTAAAGAAAGGTTTAGTGGAAAAGAGGGCCAATATTAAAACCCATTGATAAAAAGAAGTACATGTATTTATTAATAATATCAAGTTAAAACATATATAGGGGCCCAATTACAGATAATATACATAAACCATAATCATAACCAGGGCTAAAAAAATGACCTGACGCGTTTCGGCCGGATCGGCCTTCCTCAGAGGTCATACAAGTGTGGCTAGATGGTAAATAGTTACACTCATAAAACACAATCAAAAATGTATACAAAATATAATTTCAATTAGGACCATAAAGGAAATTGTTCAGTAAAAACATACCCAGGCACAAAGTGAATATGCGCATACAATCTTTTTAGTGCAATCACTAGCCCAGTAGATATAAAATCAACCTATGGTCCACAAATAACCTTCTTAGATTGTGTTGCCACACACATGGATCCAGGGCCGACACTAGTTAGCTTTCAAGATCTGATGAGATCAGGCGAGCCTGGGCCGTCCAGGTCAGGGCAGGAGAGGAACAGAGGTGGCTTGCCATTGCCTGCCTCTGTGTAGCAATCCTGGACTTCCTTGGGGGGTCTCCCCTCCAAGTCCAGGAAGAATGAGCCAAAAAAAAAAAAAAGGTGGGTGAAATACAAACACTGTTCTGAAATATGGAGAATTCAGATCCACATGGCATACTCTGCGGAGAATTCTTACTAAGCAGAAAGTCGGAGGCATCTTTAATAAGAAGGAACACCTGGGAGGCAGCCTCAAGGTGTCGAGCACCTGTCTACAAGACCAGGATGAGGATAAAGACCTGAATCTACCAATCTAATGGGTAATGAAAGCTGAGCCTGAGGTCCAGTCGAAGAGTCTTTCTTTCACTCTTCAACGTTTGAGAAGCGCCCTCCAGCCAAGCTTGGCTCTCCATCTTAATGCAAAATCCGTGGGATGCATTGGAAATCTGAAAATATTTTGCATCATCTTCTGATATTCTAACAGATGAGGGGAAATGCACTGAGATAAATGTAGTGATGGCCACAGGAATAAACAGCTTTAAAAGGGGATTAGATAGATTCATGGAGGATAAGTCTATCAATGGCTACTAGCCCTGGTGACTGAAGGGAACCTCCATGTTCAGAGGCACTAATCCTCTGAATCCCAGAGCCAGGAGGCAATATCAAGGGAAGGCCTCAGCCTCTCTGCCCTGTTGTTGGCCCTCCAGAGAAAATGTCTGGTTTCTGTGTGAGACCAGATAAGAACATAAGAGACACCGATGTTGGATCAGGCCAAAGGCCCATCTAGTCCAACACTCTGTCACACAGAATGAAGAAGCATGTTGTGCTCAAAATCAGGGCTATTTTTGGGCAGGAACGCACAGGAACAGAGTTCCGGCTGGCTCCCAATTTGGCCACGCCCAGCAGGAACTCCTTAGCATAATAGGCCACACCCAACAGCAGAAACTCATTAGGACTGGCTACGTTAGGGGTGTGTGGCCTAACATGCAAAGGAGTTCCTGCTACAAAATAGCCCTGGGTTTTGACAACAAACAAGGTAAACAGAATAACAAGCAAATGGTGGGTGTGGCTGGATAACCACACTTCTGGTAACATGAGGGTGCAGCCTAATGTGCTAATGAGCTGTGCTGTCAGGGGTGTGTCCTAATATGCTAATGAGTTTCTGCTGTTGGGTGTGGCCTATTATGCTAATGAGTTCCTGCTGGGCTTTTTCTACAAAAAGAGCCCTGCGTCAAAATCATATCCTGTGCCCTTCTGTACTCCTATGGAATGATGGCTCCTGAACTGCATTCGTTATTCGATTTCACTGGTCGAGGCCGGGGATGGATCACAGGAGGGTTCCGAGATGAGTGTGGTTCGGGATTCAGGTCTCCTGACCTGGGAGATCTGGAGGAAAATCTCCACTCAGCTACAACACTCTGTGCGTAACTGTCAGCTAGCTGCTATGCTTTATTTGTTTTCTTCCGTCCCTGACCTTAGCACATGTGTGCATACTAGTTTCCTTGCTTGCTTTGCTTAACTGCCGTGAGTAACTTAAGGGAGGCGCTCTTTGGGCCGTGAGAACTGGCTCAGCCAGACAGCGCTATCTGTATAGCCTTGAAGAGGAGGGAGGGCTTGCATTCCACTATCGGTGTGAATATTTCGGCTCTCAGGGGTTGGAGAGAGTCTCCCGGTTATGATGTAATGTCCCGCCGGGAGAATTCCCGCCCGCGCACTTGGATTTAATTTGCTTAGCTAGGTGAGGCATCAGAGTATATGTACTGAGTTCCTTGCACTAATCGTTATTTCTGACAATGTTCCTGTCCTACTTGGCAACAAACTTGTATTCCAATAAAGCAAAACTTTTCCTGAAGAGTGTGCGTGGATCTGCATGTTGTTGACCCGGACAGTAACACTGGGCCAACCAGTCTCTCTCAACCTGACCTACCTCACAGGGCTGTTGTGGGGGCAAAATGGCGGGAGAACCATCTACATTTACAGTGGTATTAGAATCCTGGATGGGCAGTGAGATCAACAAAATGGATAGATAGTAAGGTTGCCAGGTCCCCCCTAGCCATGGGTGGGGAGCAGGGGATAGGGTTGCCAGCTCCAGGTGGGAGATTCCTGGAGATTTGGGGGTAGAGCCTGGGGAAAACAGGGACTTCAATGGGGCACAATGCCATCGAGTCCACCCTCCGAAGCAACCATTTCCCCCAGTCTGGAGATGAGTCCACTTGGATGATGGCATCCCTGATAAGTTGCCCACTGAGCTGGTCTGGATGGCAATGTACCCCACAGCCTGATCCTTTCACATCTCAGAAGCTAAGCAAGGATGGGACTGGTCAGTGCTTGGAGGGGCAACCACCACCTTCCGAAAGCTCCAGGCAACATCCATGGCTCTTCTTGCCTCCATTTTACCCTCAGCCTTGTGATATCTCATCGTATTACATTAGGATGAAAATCAATGACTGGATCAAGATCATACAGAGTTTGGTGGGTTGTTATTTATTTATTTATTTATTTATACATTCGGCTTATATACCGCCCTGACCCCGAAGGGTCTCTGGGCGGTTTACATAGGAGTCTAGGTCTGCTTTCCCTATCTACGGCCACATAGTGCAGGGGCGGGGGGCTGCCTACTGGCACCCAGGTGGTGGGGCTTGCTGTTTTTCCGGCTCGGCTCCTTCTTCTTCTTCCGGCGGCCTTCGGGTCGGTGCTTCCGTCCTAGCGGCCAGGGATAGGTCTTCCCTTTTTTGGTGGCTTTCTTTCTGGACATTTGGTGTGCGGATTCGCGTCAGCATGCCTCCGGCTAAATTCCATTTCGGCTCTGCCGCGCCTGCGCCTCCACGTCACCACGCCTTCCATCTCCACCTCCGTTGTCATCCGCTCCACCGCTCGATGCCACACTCACTCAGCCACCGGGGCTCGCCCCACCGATCTTGCTGCCGCTTGTCGCTCCGCCGCCGCCGATGCTCCCACCACACCTCACAATGGTTGTTGTTGTTTTGAAATCAATGACTGGATCAAGATCATACAGAGTTGTGTTTGGTGGGTTGTTGTTGTTTTGAAAGGGTGAGTGGAAATTTGGACTTGGGTCTTCCCAAGCTTCACCCAAAGCTCAAACCAGTATGCCGCACCAGCTGGACCTCTGTTGATCATGGTTCGATCCATACTTACACAGTCAGAAATGGTTCTTAAGCTTCATAAATACGTTGATTCCATGTGCAATGTCCAGCTCTGCTTCCTCCTCGCAGACCATTGGTCTAGCAAGGTCAGTATTGTCTCCTCCGGTTGGCAGCCGCTCCCTAGGATCTGAAACAGGGTTGCCAACCACCGGGTGGTTTTAAATGAGGAGAGATTGCGGGATGAGGTGAAACGATCAAACTATAGACAACCGCGATATGATTAATGCATTCAGTGTAAACAGTCTTATTGATATTTCATAATCAGTGTTAACATCCTTTTTATAATTGCATAGAAAAGGTAAATTGCCGGTGCCAAATGTCTTGAAAGACCTTCCTGAGGTCTTAAATTTTTAAGTCCTGTTCCATAATCGATTTGTGTCCATATCCACTTCCTGCAGCTCCACCGACAGCCTACCATTTTGAGTTCCTGTAGTCTACTGTTTTGAGTCGATCTCTTTTTCTGTTAAGGGGTAAGATGTTATCCTCCACAGGAACACTCTACATCCCTTTCATGTTTTACACAAGATAATGTTCAGAAATGCTCATCTCCTTTGGATCCCGGGGAGCAACCTCCAGGTGTGTTTTATGGAGCTTTTTCCTTCTCTCATCTATAAAGATTTTTCAGGATCAGGAGATACAAGCCTGACTGGCACTTGAAAAGGCCTGATAATATGCTCGAGAAGATTTCCAGAAGCTGGATCACGGGAGCTTCTTCGGTCCCTCTGCCTCTGTGGGTGCTTAAATCCTCCTTCAAGGACCCCCATATCTCAACAAGGAACACTTTGGAGGAAGAGATCTTTCAAAACAGGAGCCAATCTGGACTCTTGTCAAATGTTTAGTACATGTCTATGTATCTACACTTTTCCTCAGTGTGGTTGTTCTAAAACAGAAGTTCCCAAGATGGTCCCAGTGGCCTGCCAAGTGGTTTTAGAAAGTGCATAGAGACAGGTGGGGCCTTTGCCCAGCAAGACTTCTGATTGGTCACTGGAGATTTGATTGGCTGTTGATTGAGGGGAGAGAGAGAGATTTTTTTAAAAAGAGAGAGAGAGAAGAGAAGAGAAGAGAAGGTGGATTTATACCCTGCCCTTCACTTGGAGTCTCAGAGCAGCTTACAATCTCCTTCCCTCCCCCTCCCTACAACAGACACCCTCTGTGAGGTAGGTGGGGCTGAGAGAGCTCTTCTAGAACTCCTCTTGAGAGAACAGCTCTCAGAGAACTTGTGACTGACCCAAGGCATCCAGCTGGATGCATGTGGAGAAGTGGAGAATCAAACCCGGTTCTCCCAGATTAGAGTCCACGCTCTTAGCCACTACACAAAACTGGCAGCAGCTGGCACCATAGCACAAGGATCTACACTGTGTGACTGAAGGTAAGGAGCAGCAGCCATTGTATGTCAGGATCCACCTTCTGCAGCAGCCATTTTGTGGCAGCCGTTCTGTGGCCGTGCCCATCCTGCTGTGTCAGAATCCCAAAGCTGTTTGCCGGCTCAGAAAGTTTTGGGACCCCTATTCTAATCTCCAAGCCTTTTTAAACGAATTCCTTGATAAATCTCGCGCAATATTTTATGTGATTATGACCAGCATTATACTTTTCTTAGATATCTTATGCTTTTCTTCTATATCAGTGCTTCCTACAAAACCTGACTCCAGGGGTACCCTCGCAAACGATGACCTTGGCGCCCGTCTAGTCCAGCATTCCGTTTTCTACAGTCGCTACCCAGATGTTCCTGATAGATCAAGGTGGGTAGCCATATTAGTCTGTCTGCAGCAGAAGAAAAGAGCAAAAAGTCTAGTAGCACCTTAAAGACTCACAATGTTTGTGGCAAAGTATGAGCTTTTGTGAGTCGCTGCTCACTTAAGAAGTGAGCCGTGACTCACGAAAGCTCCTACCCTGCCACAAACGTTTTCCGTCTTTAAGGTGCTACTGGCCCCTTGCTCTTTTCCATATGTTCTTGAGAAACCAACAAACATTGCACAAAGGGCACAGGTGCCCCCACTATGAACCCTAACCAAGCAGCATTCCGACATACACAGCCATTCATATGGAGTTTACCTTCCAGCCTTTGACTACCCTCTCCTCCTCCGTTACTCCCTCCCATCCCCAAGATTTGCATTCACTCTAGGGACCACCAAGACATGTTTTCCTTGATCAACATGTATGTGCAGTGCAGTAAAAATGCCAACGGATGCACGACATGGAAGGTACTGTTTCCAGGGTCTGATCTGGGGTTTCCAAAATACAAGAGCAATGGGGAGGGTGGGGGGGGCAGCCATTTGGGAAGCCTGGCCTGCGACCCACTTTCAGAGGCTTTACAACCCACTTCTGGATCTCGACCCACAGGTCAGGAGACACTAGTCTGGAGTTCACCCGCACTGCCCCATTTTAGAGCCAGTTTGGTGTAGTGGTTAAGTGCGCGGACTCTAATCTGGGAGAACCGGGTTGGATTCTCCACTCCTCCACTTGCAGCTGCTGGATGACCTTGGGCAAGCCACAGTTCTCTCAGAGCTGTTCTCTCAAGGACAGTTCTGGAAAGTGCTCTCTCACCTATCTCACAGGGTGTCTGTTGTGGGGAGGGGAAGGAGTTTATTTTATTTATTTATTTATTTATTCAATTTATATCCCACCCTCCCCGCCAAGGCAAGCTTTGTAAGCCGCTCTGAGACTTTGTAAGCTGCTCTGAGATTCCGAGTGAGGGGCGGGGTATAAATCCAATCTCCTCCTCCTCCTCCTCTTCCTCCGTAGAAGTGGCACTTCACTTGCCTTCTCAGTCTTCCCAAATCTACTCAGGCCAGGGGCATAGTCAGAAAATTTGGGGTGGTGGAATGTTGGGAAATCTAGGGGGCAGAGAAGGGGGGAGAGAGAGATCCCATCATCAGGCAGGCAGGTGAAGAAGAGAAGGGTCTTTCCTTACCCGCTGGCAGCACTCATTCTCCTTGGCCACTACAAGAGGAGAGCAGCAGAGAGTGCATACTCGCCGATATTAATTGCACCAGCCGGCTCTCCTTCTCTTGTAGTGGCCAAAGCAAAGGAGTGCAGCTGGCAAGTAAGGCCAGGGGCAGAAAGAGTTATGGGGCATGGGCCACAACTGAGGGGGCACCGCCCCTAAATGCCCCACTGTGGCTACGGGCCCAATTCAGGCCCCTGCCTGGCTTTGTACTCCCTAGACCCTCCTTCTCATCAACCCCGCTGCTGGGCAAAGCAGAGCTTAGCAAAACCTCCCCCCTCCCCCGTTTTTATTTGCAAGGCAAAGCGAATTTTCAAGGCCTGCTCCCCCCCCCGCCCAAGGCGCTTGATGAGAAGGTTAATAACACGCCATTAGGTAGGCAAGCGCCGGGGCTTTTCTCCTCCATTTGATTTTGCTCGGCTTTAATCCTTGATCCAGCTGCTCCCAACATCTGGCAGGGCACTCAGAGGGGAATCTCTAAAGAGGATGACACACGCTCAGTAGCCATGATCCCGTCTTTGTCTGCTCTTGCCCGGAATGTTTGCTTGGGGACTAGAAGTGGGATTGTAGAAGAGTTCTGCAGAGCCACACATCGAGTTGACACATTCGCCCTCTGTGCGCTTCCAACACGTGTACAGAATTAGTGTGGTACAGTGGCTACTGGCTAGAGGAGTGAACACACTGGAAAAGTGGATGGATGTGAACAAGATGCAATTTAACAAAGATAAGTGCCGAGTTCTACATCTGAGCAACAAAAATGAGGAATGTGCATACTGGATGGGAGATACACTTCTGGGTAGAACAAGATCTGGGGGGTATGGGTGGACCATAAGTTAAATATGAGCAGCCAGTGTGATGTGGCAACAAAAAAGGCTGAAGCGATCTTGGGGTGTATCAACAGAGGCATAGCATCCAAATCATGACATGTCATAGTCCCGCTGTACACTGCACTGGTCAGGCCACACCTGGAGTCTTGTGTGCAGTTCTGAAGGCCTCACTTCAAAAAGATGTGGACAGAATGGCGTGGGTGCAGAGGAAAACGACGAAGGTGATCGGGGGCCTGGAGACCAAACCCTGTGAGGAAAGGCTGAGGGACTTTAAAGAGAAATCTGTTACTCTACTCCTACCGTGTAATCCCAGTCAGAGATATACCCTTCTAAATGCACTGACTTCAATGGACTTAGAATGGTTTAAATCTACATAGGATTGTATGATAAAGTGTTTTTCATGTAGATCTGGGGTCCAGTCCATACGTTGGTGTAGTGGTTAAGCGTGTGGACTTGAATCTGGGAGAACGGGGTTTGATTCCCCACTCCTCCACTTGCACCTGGCTGGATGACCTTGGGCAAGCCGTAGCTCGCTGTCCTTGAAAAAGAGCCGTTTCTGTCAGAGCTCTCTCAGCCCCATCTACCTCACAGGGTGTCTGTTGTGGGGAGGGGAAAGGAAAGGAGTTTGTAAGCCACTCTGAGACACCTTTGGGTAGTAAAGGGCAGGGTATAAATCCAATCTCTTCTCTTCATGAGATGTGTTTTTCCACCACCACCACCAACAACAAAAGAGGGCTTTCCTTCCTAGAGAACAGAATAGCATTGCAGAGCAAATCTAATACAGGTGCCTGGGCTAACCTCAGCTTCCAGGGTGTGTGGTGTGTGATTTCTCTTGGGGACACACTGCGGGGGGGGGGGGGGAGAGTATTTAATTTCACACACACACACGCACAATCCTTGCAACTATTTTATTTTTCATATTGAAAGAAAGATCACAGAATCTAAACCACCGATTTTCCACATAATCAGAGCCTAACTAGATGTTATGAACCACACAATTGTCCGCGGGGACTTGGAGCTATAACGTAGCGGCCAGTTCTCGATGGTGACTCATGAGTAAAGGCAACTCATGAGTAAAGGCACAGCAGGGTCTGATTTAGATTGAGACTACTGCAGAGGAAAAGACAATCCCTGTCATTCCCCCTGTGTTCTTTTTAGCAACCAAAACAGCTCCAGGGACTGTGGGTGGGCGTGTTATCTTCTCTGTGGGGAGCCAGTACCTGCAAGCATTCAGTGCACGTACTGGTTTGCAAATCGGCCCCCACCCAGTATTCCCTGGGTTGTTTCAGTGGCCAAAAACCACACAGTGGAGAAGGCAGGAATTCTTCCTTCTCCTGCACAGAGGTCCTGATCCCTGCTGAGCACTTACTTAGGAGTCACCACCAGGAACTAATTACGTTATAGCTGCCAGTGCCCAGGATGAACTCATGTTGTTTGCAACATCCATTTAGGCTTTGAGTAGTTGGTCCTTTAACTGTCCAGTTTGGTGTAGGGGTTAGGAGCGGGGACTCTAATCTGGGAGAACCGGGTTTGAGTCCCCATTCCTTCACATGCAGTTGCTGGTGTGACCTTGGGTCAGTCACAAGTTATTTCAGAGCTCTTCTCTAGGGCAGTTCTCAGGAGAGCTCTCTCAGCCCCACCTACCTCACAGGGTGTCTGTTGTGGGGATGGGGAGGGAAAGGAGTTTGTAAGCCGCTCTGAGATTCCTTTGGGTAGTGAAGGGCAGGGTATAAATCCAATCTCCTCCTCCTCCTCCTCCTCCTCCTTCTTCTTCTAGAACCAGAAGAGGTTCAAAAATAAGCCAGTGTGTTCTTAGCTCTGAGATCCAATGATTACAATTGACCTCCATTAATTAAACACATGAAGTTGGCTTCTACTAAGTCAGACTCTTGGTCTATCACAATTGGTGTTGTCTGCTGTGACTGGCAGCTGCTCTCCAGGGTTTCCCAGGAGAGGTCTTTCACACCCACCACCACATAATAATCCTTTTAAACTAGAAATGCCAGAGATTGAATTTGGGACCTTCTGCAAGCAAAACTGAGGCTCTGGCACCTAGCCACGGGCCCTTGATTAGAGGAGCAATGCTTTAGTTAAAGATGGCTAGAAGATTTGTACCAAATAAAAGAAAATCACAGCCATTGCCTCTTGTTGGGTGATAGTGAGATATTGAAAAATTGGTATTTAGCAGAGATAAGATAGTCCAGCAGAGCCAGAGTAAAATAATTCAGACTGAGAGTCCATGTGTGATTAAAATATAAAAGTTTTACTAAATTCTAGCATGGGAAGGGTAACTGGGATGAAAATAACAAAAGAGCATAATCGGCTACTTCCTTACACTACAAAGAGTGGCTACTCTTCTTCTTCAGAACATCAAAACAAAGATGGGGAGAGAAGCCATAAAATGGTAACACACCTTGACACTTTAGTCCCAATCAAATTCCTGGATCAGGGAGAAAATTCCCAGGCTTTCTACAGCTAAAGAACATTGGTTACATGAGAAACATGTGACTTCCTGTGAGTAACATAAACGTACATTTAACCCCAGATATACTGAGCATTTTCAACCTGTAATACCCAACACCTCTTCCAGGGTGAGATTAGTACATAAATTAAAAGAGTCCTGCAGCTGAAGCAGCTGAAGCAGCTGAAGCAGTTGTATGAACATAGCAAAAAAAAGAAAAGAAAAGCAGGGAACTCTGTAGAAGTAAAAAGTATTCCTGCAGGTGCTTCAGGTCTGGGTTATAGCGCCACCCCTTTGCTAACCACTCCAATTTGCCCCGTCCCCATCTTTGGCTGTGCTTTTTGTTAAAGAAACATACACCTGAAGCGCAATCCTTTATTATGCTTTGTTAGAATATTTAGAGCTGCAAAGCCACAGCTGAAGCCAGGAGTAGGGGTGTTGCTCCAGAAGAAAGCACCTGCTTTGTATGTGAAAGATCCTGAGTTCAGGTCAGGGATGCCAGCCTCCAGGTGGGACATGGGGATCCCCCAGAATTACAGCTCATTTCCAGACTACAGAGATCTGTTCCCCTGGAGAAAATGGAGGCTTTGGAGGGTGGGCTCTGTGGTATTATACCCCACTGAGGTGTCCCTGTCCTCCCCAGGCTCCAACCCCCAATCTTCAGGAGCTTCCCAGCCTGGATCTGGCAACTTTACCTCTCTACCCCGTGCCGGTGGGTGGGGGGCCTGGCAATGCTAGTTCTATTCCTGGCTTCTCCAGTTTCAAGGTTGCCAGTGTGAATCAAGACTTTTATTTGCCTCAGGCCCTAGAGAGATGCTCAGTCAGACAGTGCTGAAATTCGATAGGTTGACAAGCTCAGCACACATCCATGCATCCCAGGCCTCGCCCAAGCCAAAGAGAAACACGGTATCTGTTGCATCGTGAGAACAGAAGCGATAGCCACGCACAGTGACCATGACCAAATGAAGAAGGTGGCCAGCAAGCAGAGCCAAATGAGGAAGAGAAGTCCAGTGCAGAAAGGCTGGTGGCAGCTTTAACGTGGCACTGCCAGTAAGTTTAGCACATGAGTTGCCTTAGTTCCCAGCATCCCCTTTTTATTCTGAGACAGGCCTTGCCCTGAAATCAGGGGGTCAGTCTGGCATAGTGTCAGGCTGGACAAGCCTAGCTTGCCACCTAGTGGTGCATAACGCTAAAAGAGCTAGAGCTTCTGGCTACCAGACAATCTTAGGATCTCCTGGCTATACTACACAGTACACACAATGCCATGTGATAATTAATTAATTTGTCAGACTAGAATCTAGTTCAGATCCTCATTCTGTCATGAAGCTTGCTAGTCGACCTTAGGCCCATCACTCTCTCGGTCTAACCTACCTCACAGGGTCGTTGTGAGGGTAAAATGGAGGAGAACAATGATGGCCAGCATGGTGTCATGGTTGGAGTGATGCACTAGGATCTGGGAGTCCCAGGTTTGAATCCCCGCCTGCCATGGAGGCTTGCTGGGTGACCAGTTACTCTCTCAGCCTAACCTACCTCACAGGGTTGTTGTGAGTATGAAAGGGTGCAGAACAATGTGAGCCAACAGGATGCTGTGGTCAGAATGACAGATGAGGAGAGCCAGGTTCGAATCCCAACTCTGCCCTGGAAGCTCAACGGGTGACCTTGGGCCAATCGCGCACTCACAGTCTGGCCTACCTCACAGGGTTGTTGTGGAAGAGACGAGAACAACGTAAACTGCTTTGAAGAGAAAAGATTCGATTTGTACCCCATCCTTCACTACTCGAAGGAGTCTCAGAGTACCTTACCATCTCCTTTCCCTTCCCCTCCCCACAACAGACACCCTGTGAGGTGGGTGGGGCTGAGAGAGCTCTCCCAAGAACTGCCCTTGAGAGAACAGCTCTGAAGGAACTTATGACTGACCCAAGGCCACACCAGCAGCTGCAAGTGGAGGAGTGGGGAATCAAACCCGGTTCTCCCAGATTAGCGTCTGCGCTCTTAACCACTACATCAAACTGGCTCTCAGTTTGGGTTCATATTTGGGAGAAAGGTGAGGAATGAAAGAAAGGAGCAAGCAAGTAAATAAGTCAATAAAATCGATGGTGCCCCGAGTTCCTTGGTCCTTTAAAACTGTTCTCGGTTACGACTCCATTCTCCTGCACTTTGGAGCCAGTTTGATGTAGTGGTTAAGTGCACGGACTCTAATCTGGGAGAACCGGGTTTGATTCCCCCACTCCTCCACATGTAGCTGATGGATGACCCTGGGCAAGCCGTGGTTCAGTCAAGAGCTGTTCTCTCGAGAGCAGTTTCTGTCAAGAGCTCTCTCAGCCCCACCTACCTCACAGGGTGCCTGTTGTGGGGAGGGGAAGGGAGAGGAGTTTGTAAGCTGCTCTGAGACGCCTTTGGGTAGTGAAGGGCGGGGTATAAATCCAATCTCTTCTTCTGCAGAAAAGAAATGCCTTCAGCAGGGGGGGAGAGGCAGGCCTGCCTCATTGAGGGGCTTGAAGCAGAAGGCACAAGATCCCAGTTTGGCTAGTTTCTTACCGGTACTCCACACCAGCCCACAGCCGGTGACTAGTTTCAGCCAGGGCCGAACCCAGCTTATTTTGCACCCTAGGCGAGGATCCCTTCTGGCACCCCCCCCCCTGCGCCCACCATTTTTCAAAAATAAATGCATTTTGGGAAGAATGAAAAACACAAATAATCAAGAAACTCCCAGAGTACAGGGCAGGGCCGGGTGCAGTTTGGCGCCCCTGAGGGCCAGCCCGCTCTAGGCGATCGCCTAGTTCACCTAGTGAGTGAGCCGGCCCTGGTTTCAGCCCTCTCTGGTGGTGTGCCCCCGGGGAGGTCAGCCTGGCTCAGTTGGAGCCGCCGAGCCTGGCCCTGGCTTGCGCTCCGTCTTGGCCGGGGCTCCCTGGACCAGGCGCTCTGGAGGTAAACAGCCCTGTCCCGAAACGCTCGAGGAGCTGGCAGGCCTCCCGCGGCCGGCATTGTCCCCCGTGCCAGGAGGACACCATCAGAACATCCGCTTCCTCTCGCCCCGGGGGAGGGAGGCGAGGGCAGCGCGATTGTCTGCAGGAGGGAGAGGGGGGCCCGGTTCCCACCCCTCTCCTGCCAGCCGCGCCGCCCGGGCTGGTCCTTCCCTCCCTGGCCGCTTTCCAAGAACCTTCCTCGAAAGGGACGGACGGACGGAGGTGGCGGACTCGCCTCGCCCAGGCGGAAGACATCCCCGTCGCTTCCCATCGGGGCTAACCAGATTTGGGGGTGGGGGTCGCTTGGGGAGCCTTTTGGGGGAAGGTGCCCCCTCCCTTTCCAGAGCGGCGGCCCACCAGGGTCCCCAGCAGCAGCACCGTCTGCCCGGGGAGGGTGTTCGTCGGGGACCCCCCTCGGCCGGCCGCGGCTCGCATTCGGCCGCCAGGGGGCGCTGCTCCGCCCTTCTCCTGGCTCTTGGCGGCGGCGGCGGCGCAGGCGAAGCGCCCTCTCCTCCCGAGGCGGAGGCGAAGGCAGGCTGCCGGCGGCGTGTGGATGGAGGCGGCCGCCTGCCCTCCCAGCTGCGCGGCGCCACCATCGCCGGCTGGAGCGCAGGAACACGTGCTCGGGACCCGGGCGGGCTTCTGCATCGGAGAGCCGGCTGCCGCCGCTACTGCGGGATCGTCGTCTGCCGGGGGGGCTTGAGCTGCTGCAGTGAGGAGGGAGAGACAGAGAACGAGGGGAGGGGGGGAGTGGGGAAAAGATGTGACAGGATCCCCCCTTTTTTGGCCGGGGGGAGGAGGAAGAGGAGGAGGCTGCGACCCGTCTGCGAGAAGGGCACGGCTCCGGCCGCCGAGGGAGGGCCCCGATCCCGCTGCGCCAGGTAAGCGCCCCGATCCCGCGTTTTGGGGGGGGGGGCTGGAGAACAAGGGGCGCGCGGTTGCATGCCCCCCCTCCCCCCTCGGTTGG
>NW_015160864.1:297753-299477 GCF_001447785.1 Gekko japonicus | reverse complement strand
GGGGGGGATGTAGGTCACGTCCTCCTGCTAGGGGGAGGCAGAAAAGGGGGATCTCTCGGGATCCACCCGCGTCGGACCCGCCGCCGCGGCGCGTTAATGCTGGGAAATGGATGGGCGCTGGTGCCTAATCCGCTTTGCCTGGCAAATGCATCCCGGCCACGAGGGAAAGGACCGGCGAGGGCAGGGAGCCCCCCTCCCCCCACCGCTGCGCACGAACGGCCGAGTCAGCGATTGCTGGAAGGACTTGGGGACCCGCACATCACACACACACGCGGCATGGTGGCTTGCAGGGATCCGGCTCTCCCCGCCGCCCCTGTTGCTGTGAGCGCCGGAGATTTCCCAGCAACAGCTGCCCCCCCCCTCCTCCTCGCCAGTTGCAGGCAGGCTAACGCGACACACACAGGCGCCCGCGTGTGGAGTCCAGGGGCGCCTGAAAGACTTAACAAAATGTGTGGCAGGGCAGATGACCTTTCCCGAGTAATGAAAGGGCTGGCTTCTTCCCATACAGCCAGAGCGGGAGTCCATCTGTCCTTATGTCTTGGAGAGCGGAGTGGTTTCAGATGCCAAACGACAATAACGGGGAATGACAATAGCAGGTGTGCTTGGTTCAGGTGTGATATGCAGAGGGTTAGCAGGTGTGGAGAAATCAGCATTGGTAAGGAGACAGGAAACCGATGTTTGGATTCAGTCCAGGAGGGTGCATTGTTTTGAGCTTCGTTGTCCGTTGCGATTCAGCGGGTTCTCTTTCTGATCTCCCTTTGAAATCCCTCTATAAGAGAACTGCTACTCTTAGGCCAGCAACGGAATGTCCTGGAAGGTTAAAATGTTCTAGTAGCGGTATCTGAAGAAGTGAGCAGTGACTCATGGAAGCTCATACCCTGGCAAATGTTTTGTTAGTCTTTAAGGTGCTGCTGGACTCATGCTATTTGCTACTGCTGCAGAAAGACAAACAGGACTACCCATTTTGATCACACATACACAGAGTGTACGCAGTCTTGCTGCCGATACCACCCGAGAACTTCTGCTGACCTGCCTTCTTCACCGTGTGAATGAGAAGCATCTGGTGGCTCAGAGGGATGGGGTGACCCACGATTTAACCCCAACCGGCCTTAGGCACAAAGGCAGGACGCACTCATTGGTGAGCCCCTGAGCTTCACACCCTACACCCCTAACCTGTGGCTGGGAAGGATCTACCTTGCAGGGCTGTCGTGAGGAGACGTGCATTGATGAGATTGGTTGATCTAGTCATGCCTGCAGGGCTTTGCTCTCTAATGGGGACCTGAAACAACTTGGGGGGGGGGCGGTGCAGTTTAAAGAAATAAGACAATATAAAAAGATACAGAATAGACCGGAATGATCACAAAGTGGGCTAATCCTCTGTACCAGGTCCAATCTGAATGCTTCAAAATGCTGGTCATGTGATTGGATGTGTCTGAGAGTAGATCCTGGAGGGAAGGTCCATCAATGGCTGCTAGCCACGGTGGCACTTTTTCCGTTTAGAAAAGAGACGACCGAGGGGGGGGGGGGAAGAGATTTATAAAATTATGCACAGGGTGGAAAGAGTTGACAAAGATAACTTTTTCTCCCTCTCCCCAAATACTAGAACTCGAGGGCATCCAATGAAGCTGATGGGCAGTAGGTTCAGGCTAGACAAAAGGAAACTCTGTAACTTTGTTACACAGATTACACTGTGGAATCAACTGCCAGAGGATGTAGTGATGGCC
>NW_015160864.1:290982-297212 GCF_001447785.1 Gekko japonicus | reverse complement strand
CAAAGAGGTTTTGCTCCGGTTTTGCATCTGAATTGGAGTAGGTGTCAGCCTGCCTGGAAATGCCACTGGAAGGTCTGGTGGAGAAATGCTATCTTTGCCTGGAAAAATCCTTGGATCTGGAGACTCTACGGAGACCTGGATGGGACAGGCTGTAGGGGAAACACGCAGCATAGGCTTCAAGGACCCGGCTTGATTTGGTAGTGGTGGAAAGTGCCATCAATTCACAGCTGACATGTGGCAACCAGTGTTCCCTCTAAGCTGAGTTAGTGTGAGCTAACTCACAGTTTTTTAGCCTCCAGCTCACACATTTTTGTCTTTGCTCAGGAAGGATGGCTCCAGAGCAAACTGATTTATATGGCAGTCAAATTGCTCACTCACAACTTTCATGCCAGTAGCTCACAAAGTAGAATTTTTGCTCACAGGACTCCACAGCTTAGAGGGAACATTGGTGGCAACCCCGTGGGGTTTTCAAGGCAAGAGACTTTCAGAGGTGACTTGCCGTTTCCTGCCTCTGTGTCGTGAGCCAATGTTCCCTCTAAGCTGAGTTAGTGTGAGCTAGCTCACAGATTTTTAGCCTCCAGCTCACACATTTTTGTCTTCGCACAGGGTGGATGGCTCCAGAGCAAACGACTTTATGCAGCAGCCAAGTCACTCGCTCACAACTTTAATGCCAGGAGCTCACAAAGTAGAATTTTTGCTTGCAAGACTCCACTGCTTGGAGGGAGCATTGGCAGAGACCCTGGCATTCCTTGGAGGTCTCCCATCCAAATACCAGCCAGGGCTGATCCTGCTTAGCTTCCGAGATCTGACGAGACTGGGTTAGCCTGGGCTATCTGGGTCAGGGTCCTGCTTGATTTAGGCCAGTACTACTTATCTATGCCCCTCTCATTTTGAACCTATATTGGGTTTAGAACATACACACCCCACCTTCTGCTAGCTGATCAGGACGGAAGGCCATGCACATTTAAAGGACTGCGGCTTCCCCCTGCCAAACTGCTCCAAGGAGAAACGCTCCAGCGGCCACTTTGGAAAAGCCACTCGGCTTCCCCCTGCTGCGACAACCCTGCCTGGCTGTTTTGCTGGCGTTGGGCCTTTGAAAAAGATGGGGCTGGCCTCTGAGAAGATGGGGACGTCCCCCTCTTTGGCACTCTCAGCCCGCAAGCCATCCCCCTGTTTGTGGGCACACACACACGTGTGTCTCATCTGACTTTTTAAAGCAACTATCAGAAAAAACGACACGCACCCCCTGAAAAAATGGGTCTCCATTTTGCAGCTCTGTCACTTAATGCTGGGGTCAACAGTGTTATGGGACTGACTTTTCTCCCAAGAGAGGACTTCTAGGTCAGTGGTGGCAAATCTATGGCACAGGTGCCAGAGGTGGCACTCAAAGCCCTCTCTGTGGGCACGCGTGCCATCACCCCAGCCAGGCCCAGACCATCATTAAAGTGTTGAATTCTCTGCCGAATAATCTTAAGTAAATGAAAGCATTTGGGATTGCTTTCCTTACTTTGTTTAGATCATCTTATGTTAATGTAGGAGTTGTTTTTTCTGAACTAAAACCTCAGTATTCAGGTTAAACTGCCATGTTGGCACTTTGCGATAAGTAAGTGGAGTTTGGGTCGCAGTTTGGGCCCTCGGTCTCTAAAAGGTTCGCCATCACTGTTCTAGGTATTGTTCAGGAAGGCTTGGCATGATCCCTCTGTAGCGTGATGTTTGGAGAGGGCTGAATGTTTTGTTTCCATCGCCGTTTGTTATTTATTAAGCACGGAACAGATTTCTAGGTGGGGTAGTAGAGAGAGGTCCCTGGCCTACTAGTGTGCAGTTGAACAGACATGATCCAAAAGGGGGAAAGGAAGGGGGAGAAAAGAAGCAATTTTTAAAAAAGCCCCTCTAATTCCAGCTCTTACATAATGCTTACGCAATGGCCAGGTAGGATGGCCAGTATCTGTTCCGAGAGAAGGGGTGGTCAGGAGGCAAAAGGCAGGTGTCTTCCACTCCATGGAGCAGGGCCCTTTCTCTGATGTCTGACCGAAGTGACCCGGGGAAGGGAGGAGCCAAAAGGAAGTTTGTCCAAATGAACTAAGGGGAGTGGGGTTGTGTCTTCTGAAATGTTGTCCCTTGGGATGCAAATGACGGGGAGGTTGTTTTCCACTGTCTGGCAATAGTTGAATGCCCAAAACACAAGCAGACTCTCATCAAAACTCTGTCCAAAGAGGACAGAGTGGCATACAGCTAACGTCATCTGGGAAGGTTGGAGGGGTAGAAAATCCCTGATGGGAACAGACTGCACTTAGAACCAATGTTCCCTCTAAGCTGTGGAGTCTTGGAAGCAAAAATTCTACTTTGTGAGCTACTAGGATTAAAGTTGTGAGCCAGCAATTTGGCTACTGCATAAGTTGGTTTGGTCTGGAGCCATCCTTCCTGAGCTAAGACAAAAATCTGTGAGCTGGAGGCTAAGAAACTGTGAGCTAGCTCACACTAACTCAGCTTAGAGGGAACACTGCTTAGAACACATGTTAAGGGTGTTTAGATGGAGTCAGTAACTTCTGGTCTCCAAGCAATGTGCCCCAGGAAATGCCCCCTCCAAGCTGTGGAGTCTTGTGAGCAAAAATTCAGCCTTGTGAGCTACTGCCATTAAAGTTGTGAGTGAGCAATTTGGCTAGGGCATAAATCAGTTTGCTTTCGAGCCATCCTTCCTGAGCTGAGACAAAAATGTGTGAGTCGGAGGCTAAAAACCTGTGAGCTAGCTCACTCTAACTCAGCTGAGAGGGGAAATTCAGGGATGGAGGTTCATCTGGAGTTTTCACCGAAGCCACAGGAGGAAGTGTCGGAAGCCATGTAATAAGGCTGATTCTTCCAGCCCTTCTTTCCTACCACAGGGTCTAGATCTTTCAGAGGCATATGTCTGAAACACCCTGAATTAGGCTGCTGGTCTATCTAACCCTGCATTATCCACTTTAGCAGCTTCCCTAAAGAACACTTTCCCTCTGACTTGAGATTCTTGTAGTTGGAGACAGCAGGGATTCAACCGAGGACCTTCTGCCTACCAAGCAGTTGCCGTGAGCTGATTCCCAGGCAGCACCATTCCTGTAAAAACAAAGACGCCGTGAAACTGCCCTTCGTTTTCTGTCTGTCCCTCTCCTACCTGTAGTCCTGGACACCTTCACACGTGTAGGTCTGTGTTTTCAATGCCGTAACACTTGGGAAAGGCAAACCGGTAGCTCGGAAGCTTGTGCGGTCTTTTGTGTAAATTAGGCTGGTCCTCATAAAAGGGATGGCATGGTTTTTCGTTCTTGATTTTGGCATGCTGCATGAACGGATATGGCTGTTTTGGGGTTCAAGCTGGACACGAGCCCTCTTATTTTAAGGGGAGGGGGCGGCATGGTATAGCGATTGATGAAATGATCTTCAGGTTTCAGAAGCTAAGCAGGGTTGGTCCTTGGAAGGGAGACCTCCAAGGACGGCTCTGCAGAGGAAGGCCATGGCCAACCACCTCTGCTTCTGCCTTGCCTTGAAAGCCCCTTTGTTGCCAGCTAGCAGCAGCAGTTAACTCCATAGTGACTGGAATGTAAGCAACTTGCCTTCCAACACCCTTGCTGGGGTCGCCAGAAGCCAGTTGTGACTTGACAGCACATGCGTATGTATTTCAAGGAATGTAATCTTGAAGGAGAAGAAGAATGTAATTTCCTACCTTGATGGGTTCTCTGAAATGTCAGTAGACTTTGACAGTCAGCATGGAAAAGATCTCCTGAGCCCGATCCCACATGGCTTCTCTTATGTTCTAACTAGAGATACAAGAGATTGAACCTAAGGCCTTCTTCACACAAAGCTGATGCTCTACCTTTGAGCCATGGAGCCTCCCTTGAGGAGAGTGAATGGAGGTGCCTTAACCTGCTAGACTGCTAGGTTATCAAGGTCAGTCTTCCGTCCTCCACCAACCCAGGCAGAGATCGATCACATTGCCTGCTGCCTGCTTCTTTTACCTGGAGATGTCGGGGGACTGGACTTCTGATCTTTTTCATACAAAGGAGATGATCTACCATGGAACCACCAGCTCCACCCCAAGTTTCCTGTTTCCCAGGATGGGCAAGCTGATTCTTCAGGATTCCTCCATGTAGGGCATGAAGGAAGCAGTCCTTCCACGCCATTCTGAACTCCCTATAAATGGCTTTTTGGAGAGGGGTAGTGACTCAGTGGCAGAGCACCTCCTTGCTCTCAGCTTCAGTCCCTGGCATCTCCTGTTAAAAGGATAAGAACAGAAGAGAAGCCATGTTGGATCAGGCCAGTGGCTCATCTATAGGGGCCAAAGCCCAGGTGCCATCAGGAGGTCCACCAGCGGGGCCAGGACTCCAGAAGCCCTTCCACTGTGGCCCCCCAAGCACCAAGAACACAGAGCATCACTGCCCCAGACATAAGGTTCCATCTATACCTTGTGGCTAATAGCCACCGATGGACTTCTGCTCCAGATGTTTGTCCAATCCCCCCTTGAAGCTGTCTGCCCACTCCCCTGTAGCCACCACCACTTCTTAAGAACATAAGAGAAGCCAATGTTGGATCAGGCCAATGGCCCATCGAGTCCAACACTCTGTCACACAGTGGCCAAAAATACCAGGTGCCATCAGGAGGTCCATCAGTGGGGCCAGGACACTAGAAGCCCTCCCACTGTTGCCCCCCCCCCAAGCACCAAGAATACAGTGCATCACCTGCCCCAACCTGTGAGTTCCTATCTATACCTTGTGGCTTATAGCCACTGATGGACCTCTGCTCCATATGTTTATCCAGTTCCCTCTTGAAGCCATCTATGCTTGTAGTTGCCACCACCTCCTGTGGCAGTGAATTCCATGTGTTCATCACTCTTTGGGTGAAGAAGTACTTCCTGTTATCCGTTCTAACCTGACCGCTCAGCAATTTCATGGAGTGCCCACGAGTTCTTGTATTGTGAGAAAGGGAGGAAAGTACCTCTTTCTCTACCAGCTCTATCCCATGCATCATCTTATAAACCTCGATCATGTCACCCCTCAGCCGTCGTTTCTCCAAGCTAAAGAGCCCCAAGCGCTTTAACCTTTCTTCATAGGGAAAGTGTTATCATTCTAGTTGCCCTTTTCTGCACTTTCCCCAATGCTATAATATCCTTTTTGAGATGTGGTGACCAGAACTGTACACAGTACACCAAATGAGGATGTACCATCGATTTATACAGGGGCATTATGATACTGGCTGATTTGTTTTCAATTCCCTTCCTAATAATCCCCATCATAGAGCCAGGGAATTCCACGCGTTAAGGACCAGGTGATCTGGCCCTGACTTGGCTGGCCCAGGCTCTCTCTGATCTCATCAGACCTTAGATGCTCAGCAAGGTCATGGTCAACCCTCGTTGGTACTGGGACGGGAGACCACCAATGAAGTCCAGGGTGGCCGTGCAGAGGCAGGCAATGGCAAACCACCTCTGCTCGCCTCTTCCCTTGAAAATGCTGCTCATGGGTGGGCTGAGATCTGAGAGCACTTCCCACCAAGTCGGTGAGGTGAAGGACCTCTGCTCCAGAGCTGCTGCCAGCCAGAACAGGCAATACTGAGCGACACGTGTCACTCAGTCGAAGGCGGCTTCGTGGAGCTCACCCTGAACATGGAGCTGGAGTTATGCCCGGGGAGGAAGCGCCAGGGTCCCCTGACCGATGGCCCAGGGTCGACGTCCTCTGTCTCTGTCTCCGGAGGCGAAGCCGGAGGAGACGCAGGGGAAGGCTCCGCGCCCGCCCGCCCCTCGCCTCGGGAGGCTCTGTCGGCCACCCCGGGGAGGACCCGAAGGGCAGGGCATCCCCCTCCCGTCTGCCCAGGCGGTTGGCGGAGCGAGGGGCGCCAGGCGAGGCGAGCGCAGGCTGCGCTCCGTAGGAAGGGCGGAGGAGCGCGGGGAGGAGGAGGAGGCGCCTTCCCTCGCCCTGGCAGCGCCTGTCTCTTGCCGCCGGCGGGAAGGAAGGCACCGCGGAGGGAAGGGGAGAGCCGCCTCTTGCTTGCCAGGCGAGCTCGGCCGGAGGAGCCGAGGGCGATCGGCGCTCCGCCCGGCAGTGAAGGAATTCTGCAGCCCGGCTGCGACTGGCGGAGCTCTCCTCTCGCTCGCCCCGCGTCCCCTCCTCTCCCCTGGCCAGCCTCGCTTCCCTGGACCTGCTCACTGCGCCCGGGAAGAAGAGAGCCGCGGCTGGGTCTGGATCCCGGAAGGGGGGCAAGGTAGGGATGGG
>NW_015160864.1:279454-290691 GCF_001447785.1 Gekko japonicus | reverse complement strand
GCCGGGAGGCGGCGGAAGGGGAGTCGGGAGAGAGATGCGGGGAAGCAGCACGGCTTTGGGGGCGGCTGGGGGCGGAGGGGAACAGGTGAAACCGGGGGTGTCAGAAGTTACCTTGGTGTGTGTGTGTGGGGGGGGTCAGGAGTTGGCTGTGCACGTGAGGCTTGTGCGGCGATTCAGGGAGGCAAAGGCGGTGGTGGGTTCGAGTCCCTGCCGAGGCAACCCACCCACCCCCCTCAACAAAGGGATTCCGGTTCGCCCCCCGGGGAAACGGGGCGCTGGACCGAAGAGGGCCATGGCGCAATCCTCCAGGGCTGTTCGGAAAAAGGGGCATAAATTCAGTCGCCGGCCGTAGCATGAATTCAACTGGACGCTCGCCCCCCGCCGCAGATCTCTTCCCCGTGACCTTGGGCGCAGCGCTGAGCGGACCTCTCTCTTGTCCTCCTCTACTCCGGGGGGGGGTGTCTTCTCCCCTGCCGGGAACAAAACAGCAGACGGAGACCCTTGCGGTGCCCAACGACCGTGGGCCGCTGCAGATCATGTCCCGCTTTGGGTGGGAGTGGGAGAGAAATCTGGGCAACGTGCAGAACGAGCAACGCCCCCTCCCTCCCTCGCACCGCGCTTCAATGTGCTGGCGGCGTTTCCCTTCTATTCGCTTAGCAATGCGGGAGTCGCCGTGCCCCCCCCCCCCCCCCCCCCCCCCCCCGGACCTTTGTCCCTGCTGCTTCCTCGGCTGACACGCCGAGGAACCGACCGGCCTCGCTCCTTTGCGGACGGCTCGTCAGCCGTTCAGCACCGCGGACAGCTCCCAGAAGCCCAGACAAGAGCCAGAGTCCAGCGGCGCCTTAAAGACCAGCAAAATGTGTGGCAGGCAGGGTCGGGGCTTCCGTGAGTCACCGCTCACTTCTTCCAGATGCGTAGCCCTGTTAGCCTGTCCTGTGGCAGGAGAAAAGAGCCAGACTCCAGCAGCACCTTAAAGACTAGCCGAATTTGTGGCAGGGGAGAGGCTTCCCTGAGACACTGCTCACTTCCTTGGTGACTTACCAAAGCTCCTACCCTGCCACAAATTTTGTAGGTCTTTAATGTGATCCTGGACTCTTGCTCTTTTCTCCTGCTGCAGACAGACTAGCAGGGCTACCCGTCTTGATCTAGCTCCTATGATAGTTCAGTCTCTAGAATGCAGCCAGACGGGACGTGAGGGTTGCTTTGGTAAGGAAGGAAGGAAGCAAGGAAGGATGGAAGGAAGGAAGGAAGGAAGGAAGGAAGGCATTGAGTTCTTCCTGGAGGCTACAGGAAATTAGCCACATCCTACTGGGGAGATCGATTATGTTTGCGACTTGTCTTCTCCCCAGGAAAACAGGAGATAAGGAGACATATCCCTCTGAGTCACATCATTGGTCTCTGCACCCTTTGATTGCCAGTGAGGAATGCTCACATGTCTAGTGGTTTGCTTGGGGGAGTTTGCCTGCTCCTTGAATCCTTCTACCCAGGGGTCATTTCGTAGAAAAATGAGCAGGAGCTCATTCGCATAACTCATTAGCATAACTTATTTGCATATGCCACCACCACCCCGCCATCACCGGAAGTATGTCAGAAGGCAACACCCACCGCTCAAGCTCCACTTGGACTGTTTTGGGTTGCTAGCTATTGGGGGGGGGATATGCAGATCTGTCCTCACAGAGGAGGGAGAGCTTGTACCTGAATAAACCTTTACCTTAAAGGTGCCACTGGACTGTTTTGGACTGGGGAGCCGGGGGGGGGGGGCTCTGCAGCTTACCTGGCTGCTTCTTGCTCTGACTGAGGGCTGCTGGGAGCAGGGGGTGGGGCTTGTTGCATGTGCCCACCCCCTGGGCTCTTTACTGTCGGAGCTCCGCTCCTGTGCGCTCCTGCAGGAAATGACCCCTGCTTCTACCACCAGGTTGATTAATCAAATCTTCCCCTTGCATTCTGTCTTGTGGGGCTGTGGCTCAGCGGTAGAGCATCTGCTTGCCATTCAGAAGGTCCTGGGTTCAGTCCCCGCACCCCCAGTTAAAGGCTCAGGAAGTAGGTGCCGTGAGAGGACTATAGACCCCGGAGAGGCACTGCTAGTCTGAGTAGTCACATTCAGTATAAAGCAGCTTCACGTGTCCGTGTGTTCAAAGAAAGACCTTGGGTTGGATCCAGACTAAACAGGCAATTTCCACTGCTTCTCCCTTCCTGTTGCTCACATGAACACACATGAAGCTGTCTTGTACTGAATCAGACCATCGGTCCATCAAAGTCAGTATTGTCTACTCAGACTGGCATTGGCTCTCCAGGGTCTCAGGCTGATGACTTTCATACCACCTACCACCTGGTACTTTCAACTGGAGATGTCAGGGATTGAACCTGGAACCTTCTGCATGCAAAGCAGAGGCTCCTCCACTGGCCCCTCCCATAGACCCCACCTCTGTGTCATTTCTAGGAGGGGCAGCATTTGAACACGTGGACCCTTTGTCCATCAAGGTCAGTATTGTCTATTCAGACAGGCAGCGGCTCTCCAGGGTCTCAAGCTGAGGTGTTTCACATCATCTCTTGCCTGGTCCTTTTAACTGGCGATGCCAGGGATTGAACCTGGGACCTTCTGCCTGCCAAGCAGAGGCTCTTCCCCTGAGCCACAGCCTTTCATTGATAGCAGTGAGCTTCAGTGGGAGGTGGAGGCAGGAAACTTCCATTCTGTCACGGGAAAATTTAGGCTGGATCCGACTCCCTGCCTTCAGTTCCGTTGGGACAATTGCTGATTAGATCCAGCTAGCCTGCCAACACTAAATGTACGTGTGTGTGTGTGTGTGTTTGTGTGTGAGAAACCACCTCCCTTGTGAGTATTACAAAGTAATGGAAATTCAGGTGTAACTCACCTGTGCTAAGCGTTCCTGCGTGTTTACTTCATTGCAGTCACAATGTGGTGCTAAAGAGTGGTAAACAAAGGCACGCCGCACACCTTTTTCATTGCATGCTGAGAGCCGAAGCGATGCTTGTCATGTGGGATGTGCGCCAGCACAGGAATTTGGATTTGGAACTTGGCACTGTGGCTCTCTGGAGATGGAATGAAAGGCATTTCGGATGTCTGATGATTTGGAATGGCACTGAAGTCGATAGGGAGAAGCCAAGTCCCCCTTCAATCGGAGGGAAACGGCATTTGACAGGGTTCCCTCCTACCTGTGCCGACTCTGGAGGGCCGGGCAGAGGTGGCAGGGACCCAGCGATGGCCGCAGTTGCCAGGCTGCAGTGCCCGGGCATGTCTGCAGTCTGGGCATTCGAGAAGTCTGAACAGCCAAAGTCAGGGCGAGTATGTAGAAATGGCGAAAACATGCAGCATTGAGTATGCAGCAATGGTGAAATCAATAATTCCACTGGAAAAAAAGATTAGTTACAAAATGTGAAATGTTGAATATAAATGTATCCCAACAGAAGTAAGTGTTAATAGGTTAATTTATGTAAACTATTGTAGCACCGTTTTTAGCTTGGATATAACATTGTTTTATTGTCTTAAATTTTACATCCTGTTTGTTAAACGCCCTGAGACACTATGTGTAGGGCGGGATACAAGTCGCAAAATAAATAAATAAATAAATAGTATTTTATAAACAGTGACCCAAAACCCTTTCACTGTAATGAAGGGTGTGTGTGGGGGGGAATATGTCATCAATCAATCACTTTATTACAACAGTCAGCGACCAGCAGTACAGTTTGATTGAGAGATGCCAAAGCCAGCGACCAGCATTGGGTTGAAATTTTTCTTAAAAAGATAAACAGAGATAAAATTAAGTCTTAAAAACATACAGAATCATGCCAAATAACTACAAAGTCATGCTGCCGAAAGGGATTGCCGATGCTTGTAAACCTGAGCACAGAATTTAGCCACCTGTCGAGTGAATATGTAATCACCCCCCCTTGCATTTTCTTTTTATTATCTCTTTGTTTTTCAAAAGTAAAAAAAAAACAATTTTCAGAAAGAACCCTGAACAGAGCAAATGTCTCCACGGCAGAACCAGGCAACGGCCCAGTGGAGCCAAGGGCAGCTGGTGCTTTCTGTCGACATCTTTCGAACAAAACCTGATGCCGAACGGACCCCCACAGAGGCTGGAACTAAATATACAATTTCCCTGTGGCTCGACAGCCTAATCTACAGGCAGACTCTGCTAGTCTTAAATCTTATTTATTTATTAACTGACTTTAAATACAGTCTGCCTTTCTATCTGAGACTCAGAGGCTGATTGTGTGTGTAAAAGTGCCGTGGAGTCCCAGCCGACTTGTGGCGGCGACCCCAGCAAGGGGCTCTCAAGGCAAGGGAGAAGCCAAGGTGGTTGGCCACGGCCTTCCTCTGCAAAGTCTTCCTTGGTGGTCTGCCTTCCCAGTGCTGACCTTGCTTAGCTTACAAGATCTGACAAGATCGGGCTGTGCCAGGTGGTCTCCCCTCTCCAAGACTGATTACACAGAGTAAAACAGTGCTGTCAAGTAGCACGAGGGATCTAATGGGCAAGTAAAGGTAAAGGTTCCCTTGCTTGAAAGCCAGTTGAATCCGACTTTAGGGTTGCGGTGCTCATCTCTGTTTCAAAGCCAAAGAGCCAGCACTGTCCGAAGACATTTCCATGGTCATGTGGCTGGCATGACTAAACACCAAGGCGCACGGAACGCTGTTACCTTCCCACCGAAGTGGTACCTATTTATCTACTTGCAATTTCATGCTTTCGAACTGCTAGGTTGGCAGGAGCTGGAACTAGAGACGGGAGCTCTCTCCGTCATGCGGCACACTCAGGTCTCGAACTGCTGAACTACCGACCTTCCACAGCCTGCAGTTCAGCGTCTTAACCACTTGAGCCACCGCAGCTCCAACTAATGGGCAAGGCAAGGAGGCTAATTACAGAAATTAGGAACAGCGCAAAAAAAAAGTATCAGATGGCACGTATCAACTGATGCAGAAAATGGAATTGCAAAAGTAGAAAACAATGCTGCCAGAGTAGGATAATACATGCAACAAAGATAGTATAACATAACATAACATAACATAACATAACATAACATAACATAACATAACATAACATAACATAACATAACCACTGTGGAATAGATTACAGTCATGCGTTCTTTATAACAGCACCTCCCCAAATCATTCCATTTTACTATATCTCTATTGCTTTTATAAAAATGCCTTCCTGGACAACTCTGTTTTTATCATTTTTTCAGAATGATTGATGTGTGGGAACGTAAGAAGAGCCCTGCTGGATCAGACCCGTGGTCCATCTAGTCCAGCATCCTGTCTCACACAGTAGCTAACTAGTTCCCCTGGAGGGCCAACAACAGGGCATAGAGGCTGAGGCCTTCCCCTGATGTTGCTTTCTGGCTCTGGGATTCAGCGGAGCAGATTAGTGCCTCTGAATGTGGAGGTTCCCCTCAGTCACCATGGCTAGTAGCCACTGATAAACCAATCCTCCATGAATTAGTCTAATCCCCCTTTAAGTCTGTGGATTCCTGTGGCATCACTACGTCCTCTGGCAGCGAATTCCACATTTTAATCACTTCCTGTGTAAAGTGGTATTTCCTTTTGTCCATTCTGAACCTACTGTCCACCAGCTTCATTGGATGTCCTGGAGTTTTAGTGTTCTGGGAGAGGGAGCTTTCCTAACTTCCTCGGGCAGGCCATTCCACCAGGGGGAAGCGGTTACCTTTCAGCAGGGCATGCAAGACAGAGGCGTTCCACCGGGCCTTCGGTTGAGGACAGCAACAGGGCTTCTTTGGCACCTTTATATAATTGCTCCATCCCTCGAAACCCTCCTCCCAGGCAGGCGGGGGGAGTGGGACTTCTTTCCCACCATTTTATATACTGAAGGTAATGTGTTTTTATTTGCTGGAAATTGTCGGAGTATTTTAATTCTATTTTAAATTGAGATCTGTATATTATTTTGTTGTGAGCCACCCTGAGCCCACTCCAGGGAAGGGTGGCCTAGTAGGTCTAATTTAATAAATAAGTAAATGACAGAGAGCTCTGGCTACCTGTAGCTACACATCTTACCCGTTTGAACGGTGGCACCTTCAGAGGGCCTGGCTTAGCTCTTTTGCTGTTCAGTCGCACAGTCGATTCCGACTCTTCGCGACCCCATGGACCAGATCATGCCAGGCCTTCCTGGCTTAGCTCAGTATTAGGCAAATGCAGGCAACTGAAGGGTAGCCTGAGAATCAAAGGTAACATGAAGGGCTTGGAAAGGGACATGGGGAGGACTGCAAAGAATTAATCAACACGGGGTCCTGGGGACCCCCCAGGAGTTATAAAGCAGCCTGGCCTGTCTTTCTATTGGAAAGGGCCAACGAGCAAGCACTTTCTGTTGAATGTTCCCACTTCAGGATTCCCTGACTACAGAAAAGAGATGACAGGTCGAATCTGCATTTGTCTTTTTAAATCAGTTTCGTGCTGCTGTGACGCCGCCTTTCTCTATGCTTGTTTGAACATTGTTTGGAGAAGATTCTTGTAAAGCAGCGGGGAGGCGCAATGACAGTGGAGCCGCCACGAGAAGGTGATAGACATATGTGGACGTGCAAAAGTATGCTAGCACTGTTGAGGTGTGAAAATGAAACCAAAGGTAGACAGCTTTTTTGAAGATGGAGTCAGAAGGCTGGGACACCGGTGGGAAAGACAAATGCAGATTCGACCTAAGAGGAGGCACGGCAGAGGTTTACGCATGGGGTCAAAAGGGTTGACCAAGATAATTTTTTTCTCCCTCTCCCAAAAGACTAGAACTCGTGGGCATCCAGTGAAACTGATGGGAAGTAGGTTCAGGACGGAAAAAGGAAACACTACTTGATACAGAGAGTGATTAAAATGTGGGATTTGCAACCAGAGGATGTAGTGACGGCCACAGGAATAGACAGCTTTAGAAGGGGATTAGATGGATTCATGGAGGATAGGTCTATCAGTGGCTACTAGCCATGGTGACTGAGGGGAACCTCCACATTCAGAAGCACTAAGCCTCTGAATCCCAAAGCCAGGAGGCAACATCAGGGGAAGGCCTTGGCCTCTCTGCCCTGTCGCTGGACCTCCAGAGGAGCTGGCTGGCCCCTGTGTGAGACAGGATGCTGGACTAGATGGACCACTGGTCCAACCCAGAAGGGCTCTTCTTGCGTTCTTATAGACAGATGCTAGTCAAAGGCTCTGCTTTCACCCCAGAGTCCCTCCCTTGGCAAAACCATGGCAACGTCAATCAGGGGACACTTAGCTCCCCGCCCCGTGCCAAGCTGTCTGGGAAGTCATTTTCATTTTTCAGGCTTTCTACAGCAGTCAATGGGATCTCAGATATGTAGATTTACCCCAAATATCTGGAATGCTTTACTGTATTTATTTGAAACAAAGATGGCCCTGAATGGAAGATGACCCCTTAAAAGTGCTATACACACAAGCACAAATTGTCACTGGATTTAGCTGCAGCTTGTATGCAAATGTAAGATGATGTTTTCTCTTTTTCTTGGTGATGTGTGTGTGGGGAAAAGAACTAGTCTTGCATTTGAGTAAACACCCTAATGTGGACGCAGCATGTATTTGGAACATTCAGAATATGGTGTTATTTCAGTGGATTCTAATCCTGAATGACACATCCTTAACTATCATATGCCCTTAATCTTCAGAACCAAGGATGGATAGTTATTCCAGATGAGTTAATGTGACTCTTTCAGAGGTATGTTCTTTCGCGAGAATCTTTGTGGGTGTTTAGACACCAGGGCCCATTCTGCAACTAGCATTCACTCCGTTGTTGTTGTTTTTAGCAAACCCACAATGGAACAGAAGAAGATGTGGCTCAAAACCACATTCAAATGCCCTGGGCCAGCAAAGTACTGACTGAAGAGTCACCCCTGAATGGCCATAAAGCGGCCATAAAGCTATGCAGACAGTACCATAAAATTGAGAGATCAAAGGAAGTGACACCGGCATGCAGTGTGGAGTCTACCATAAAATCCGACAATCAAAGAAAGTGAGAGTGGCATGCAATGCAGAGGGGGATTTCTGTTCCAGCGTGGGTTTGATAAAACAGCGGGGTGAATGCTAGATGCAGAATGGGCCCGGGATTCGCTAATCTGCCTTAGTTTCTGAGTGACTGTCTGACTTGCACTGCGTGGCTCCAGGGTTTACCTTTCCTCTCTCTACCCCATGGGGTGGACATTGTGCATTGAAAGGATTTCACAGTCCTGTGGGGGGAGGGTTTATTGATGGGAAAACACAGACTCAGCAAGACGGCCTTGCCAATGAACATGCCAGGGAAGCAGTCGGACCACATTGTGTCTTTTAATAGCTGTGCCGAAAGGTTACTGGTGCCTCTCCGGCCATGTAGTCACAAGCAGTATTCCCTCTAAGCTGAGTTAGTGTGAGCTAGCTCACAGTTTTTTAGCCTCCGGCTCCCACATTTATGTCTCAGCTCAGGAAGGAGGGCTCCAGAGCCAACGAATTTATGCAGTAGCCAAACGGCTTGCTCACAACTTTAATGCCAGTTGCTCACCACGTAGAATTTTTGCTCACAAGACTCCACATCTTAGAGGGAGCATTGGTCACAAGCCAATCACCAAGTAGTGGAAGTCAGGAATGAGAGATCACAGGAAGAGGTGGAAATCCAAAGACAACATCCATGACAAAAATAATGAAGAGTCAATAAAGATATGTGTGCAAAATCATTTATTGTAGTAATACTGTAGAAAATCCTCTTGCATTATGGCTCACACGCTACGGAGTCTATGGAGGAATAACTACAGCACATAAAATATAGTATATGTCGTAGCATGGCAATTGGCCTGGATTGGGGCAGGAGGAAGAGAGAGACGATTCTGAAATGTTGTGGAAACATCATTACTGTGATAGGCAGAACCAGACATTTAGCCAAAAGTGTATGTCCCCTACTAGGGTATGCCGCTGTCCCCAGGATCAGTGCTGAAAGAACTCAAGAGAATGGGTCTGCTTTGAGACTATACACACACACACACACACCATGCTTCAGGTGACCATTGTCCTCAGATCATTTGTTCAGTACAGGGCTGGAAGATGCAAGATGCAGCAACCAGACCCAGAGTGGTGTAGTGCTTACAGAGAGCCATCATGGTGCAGCGGTTAAGAGCAGTGGACTCTAATCTGGAGAACTGGGTTTGATTCCCCACTCCTCCTCCACATAAAGCCTACTGGGTGACCTTGGGCCGGTCGCAGTTCTCTCAGGATTCTCTCAGCCCCCACCTACCTCACAAGGAGCCTGTTGTGGGGAGAGGAAGGGAAGGAGATTGTAAACCACTTTGAGGTACCTGAGGCCTGCTGGGTGACCTTGGGCTAGTCATGATTCTCTCAGGACTCTCTCAGCCCCACTTGCCTCACAAGGTGCCTGTTGTGGGGAGAGGAAGGGAAGGTGATTGTCAGCTGCTTTGAGGTACCTGAGGCCTGCTGGGTGGCCTTGGGCCAGTCACGGTTCTCTCAGAACTCTCTCATCCCCACCTGCCTCAGAAGGGGCCTCTTGTGGAGAGAGGAAGGGAAGGTGATTGTAAGCCGCTTTGAGACACCTGAGGCCCGCCGGGTGACCTGGGGCCAGTCATCGTTTCTCTCAAAACTCAGCCTCACCTACTTCACAGGGTACCTGTTGTGGGGAGAGGAAAGGCAAGGCAATAGTAAGCCATTTTGAGACTCCTTAGGATAGAGAAAAGCAGGGTATAAAAACCTCCTCCTCCTCCTCCTTCCAGAAGTGAAGCTGATTTGAGGTACCTGAGGCCTGCTGGGTGGCCTTGGGCCAGTCATGGTTCTCTCAGAACTCTCTCAGAACTCTCTCAGCTCCACCTGCCTCAGAAGGTGCCTCTTGTGGAGAGAGGAAGGGAAGGTGATTGTAAGCCGCTCTGAGACACCTGAGGCCCGCCGGTGACCATTTGGATAGGAGACCTTCAGGCACATTATTTACTTTCTTTATTTGCAGTCTTCCTTCCTCACCGAGACTCAGGGTAGATTCCAAAATTTAGCAGTGCCGTAGGAACACTGTAAGGCATCTAATAAACCCAATAATCTAATCAGACTGGGTTGCCAAGTCAGAAAACAATGAAAAAGAAACCGTATGAGACATGAAATGCAGAAACTGGATTACAGAATTTTTAAAGGAAAAAAATGCCACAAAAAACCAAGAAATGTTTACAAGCATAAACTGCTGTCCATATCCCTTTATGAAAGCACCATTCTGAACAATCCTGGTTTTTACTCTAGCCCTGTTCTCTTTCTAAACATGCCATTCTAAACGATTCCCCCTTTTCACATTCTGCAGAATTCCGCCCCTCACAATTCAATCGAGTTCAATCATGGAAGGAAGATTCTATGGAAGCAAGGAATAAATGGTGTGTCAGATACAGTGGATTCTACAGCCTTTTGTATAATCGGTGCGGGCTACCTGTCTGTAGAGACCTGTTTGCGTGTTATTAATTGGGGGGGGGTTTAACCATGTTCGGCTGTTACAGAAAATGGAAACGTTCTGTGTCCCCTGAAAGCCTCAACACATTTATGGTGGCCTAAATTTTCAGGTGGGGATGCGGTGGCTCAGAAGTTAAGATGTAGAAGCTGTAGACTGGAAGGTCTGTAGCCCGGCAGTTTGAGACCCGAGTGCCGTGTGACGGAGTGAGCTCCCGTCTCTGGCCCCAGCTCCTGCCAACCTAGCAGTTCAAAAACAAGGAATGGCAAGTAGATAAATGGATACTGCTTCGGTGGGAAGCGAACAGTGTTCTGTGCATTTAGTCATGCCGTCCACATGACCATGGAGACATCTTCGTTGCCAGTTTGGTGTAGTGGTTAAGTGCACGGATTCTAATCTGGGAGAACCGGGTTTGATTCCCCACTCCTCCACTTGCACCTGGCTGAATGACCTTGGGCAAGCCATAAGAAAATAAGAACATAAGAGATGCCAATGTTGGATCAGGCCAAAGGCCCATCCAGTCCAACACTCTGTATCACACAGTGGCCAGAAATACCAGTGCCATCAGGAGGTCCACCAGTGGGGCCAGGACATTAGAAGCCCTCCCACTGTTGACCACCCCAAGCACCAAGATGACAGAGCATCACTTGCCCCAGAGTCCCTATCTATACCTTGTGGCTAATAGCCACTGATGGACCTCTGCTCCATATGCTTATCTAATTCCCTTTTGAAGCCGTCCATGCTTGTAGCCACCACCACTTCCTGTGGCAGTGAATTCCAAGTGTTAATCACTCTTTGGGTGAAGAAGGACGTCCT
>NW_015160864.1:266207-279247 GCF_001447785.1 Gekko japonicus | reverse complement strand
TTCTTCTTCTTTCTTCTTCTTTCTTCTTCTTCTTTCTTCTTCTTCTTCTTCTTGACAGCACTGGTTCTTTGGCTTGGAAATGGAGATGAGCACTGCCCCCTACAGTTGGATCTGACTGGCTTTCAGGCAAGGGAAACCTTTACTTTTACTTTAAACTTTCAGGTGCTCTGACCTGGATGGCCCAGGCTAGCTGATCTCATCAGATCTTGGAAGCTAAGCAGGGTTGGCCCTGGTTAGTATTTGAATGGGAGACCACTGAGGAATTTTAGGAACGCTGCCCAGGGGCAGACCATGGCAAACCACCTCTGAACATCTCTTGCCTTGAAAACCCTACAGGCTCACCAGTAGTCAGCTGTGACTTGAGGGCACTTTCCGCCAAGAAACTTCCACGAATTAGAGTCCGCATCCATAAATGCACAAGGTGTTATCCTCAGATGACATCTTAACATGCTCCTGTGTTTCCTCTGTATTCCCAAATGAGAATCCACCACAAAGTTTGTCACCATCTCCCAAGGACTCAACAAGGATCTCGGCTCTTTCACCCATCAGAAGTGTTAACCAGTTTAGCCCTTCTAGGGAAATTCTGCTACCAGTCATTGCTGTAATTGGGAATAGCACTTTCCCTGATGACATTTGAGTTTTACCTAATTACCTTTCCTCTGTTGCATCCCACTTTCCATGGTCATTTGTTCCCGCTGTTTACAATTTTTCTTTTATGAACTCCCGTGTGTTATATATGTCTGCTTAGTGAGGGCCCACTGCATGCACCGGAAGAAGTGGATTCTAGCCCGCCAAAGCATATGCTAGAGTAAAAATCGGTTAGTCTTTCAGGTGCCACAAGACTCTAGTATACTGTTGCTGGAACAGACTAACAAAGCTACTCCTCTGGAATTTTTACTCTATACCCCCCGTGTATATGTGTGGATAAATGTATGTGTGCGTTTGTAGATCATTTTTAATCTTCCTTTTAAATTATGTTATTTATAGTCTGCCTTTTTCACTCAAGGTAGATTACACAGAGTGCGTCCTTGCAACTGACAAGATGGGACATTCAATGAATAATGCAACGGGAATTAGGGTTATAGAAGCAGCCAGAAGTTTTAAAAAACCTATTTCACTGCTGTAGGAGGTGGTGGCAGCTACAAGCATAGACAGCTTCAAGAGGGGAATGAAGAAACAGATGGAGCAGAGGTCCAGCAGTGGCTACTAGCCACAAGGTCTACATGGAACACTCTGTTTGGGGTAGTGAGTCTTGGTGCTTGGGGGGGGCAACCGTGGGAGGGCTTCTGGAGTTCTGGCCCCACTGATGGACCTCCTGATGGCACCTGGGTTTTGGCCACTGTGTGTTGGACTGGATGGGCCGTTGGTCTGATCCAACATGGCTTCTCTTCTATTCTCATGTCTGGGGCAGTGATGCTATGTATTCTTGGTGCTTAGGGGGGCAACAGTGCAAGGGCTTCTGGAGTTTTGGCCCCACTGGGGGACCTCCTGATAGCACCTGGGTTTTGGCCACTGTGTGACACAGAGTGTTGGACTGGATGGGCCGCTGGCCTGATCCAACATGGCTTCTCTTTTGTTCTTATGTTCTTAACAGAACTGAAGCAAGGCATAACACACACACACACACACAATCCAGGCAAAGAGAGAAATACATAAACAGTGGGGTGGAAAACCATGGAACACAAATGATGTGGTATGTAAAGGGTTGAGTTTATTTAAAAAGGTAAAGGTTCCCTTGCTCGAAAGCCAGTCGAGTCTGACTCTAGGGTTGCGGTGCTCATCTCCGTTTCAAAGCCGAAGAGCCAGCGCTGTCTGAAGATGTTTCCGTGGTCATGTGGCCGGCATGACTAAACACCAAGGTGCACGGAACGCTGTTACCTTCCCACCGAAGTGGTACCTCTTTATCTACTTGCAATTTCTTGCTTTCAAACTGCTAGGTTAGCAGGAGCTGGAACTAGAGACGGGAGCTCACTCCATCATGCGGCACACTCGGGTCTCGAACTGCTGAACTACCGACCTTCCACAGCCTGCAGTTCAGAATGAAAAATGCTTTCATCACCAAGTTCCTTATGGGGAGGGTGGGAAAAAAAGGAACGATCAGTCGCCATGAAAAGATACAAATTCTGTTTTATCGGTATCCCCCCAAAATTACAATTTTTCATTATATATGCTGGCAGTGTTAGGTGAGGTTGGCGAAAATAGGAAGAGTGGCTTTCACAGGTCTCTGGCTGGGAATTTATCATAGAACAGAGGGGCCAATTTACAGTCTAAAATAACTTCTTTTTTTAAAGTGAAATTTAAACAGAAATAATGCCAAGTAATTGATTAAAAAAAGAGAGATTGTTTGGCAAGGCCTACAGTTTTGGCTGGTGGCCCACATCAGATTGCTTTGCTAGGTTTTGTCCTTGATTGGTGTAGGGCTGAGCGATAGCCCAGGTGAGCCTGCTCTTGTCAAATTTCAGAAGCTAAGCAGGGTTGGCCCTGGTCAGTATTTGGATGGGAGACCTGTAGGGTCAGAGTCAAGCAATGGCACATCACCTCTGTTCATCTGTTGCCTTGAAAACCACATGAGGTCATCATAGGTCATTTGTGACAACAGCAACAAGAGGAAGGAAGAAATATCCCCCTTGCCAATGAGTGATATATCCTAACAAAAGAGGAAAAAGGGAAAGCTACTTCTGATACAGTTCATTTATGTATTTATTGACTTCATTTATACCCCCAAATGGATCCCCAAAGCTACTTTTATCATTCTCCTCTCCTCCATTTTATCCTCACAACAACCCTGTGAGGTAGGTTAGGCTAAGAGTGTGACTGGCCCAAGGTCACCCAGCGAGCTTCCATGGCTGAGTGGGGATTTGAACTCTAGCGTCCCTAATCTGACACTCTCTGCTAAACTATGCTGGCTTTGGACAGTGACATCCTTGACTTCACAGTGCCAGTGTGGGGAAGTGGTTCAAGTGCTGGGCTGGGGGAGCTGCATCCAAATCCCCACATTTGTGAAATTTGGTCTCTGACCTTCACCTAGTTACAGGCAACAATCCTAAGTGTCCTTACTAGGGAGTAAGTTTGGTTAAGTTCGATGGGACTGTCAGGATTCGGGTATTCTCTAGGGGAGTTGCGCGTCTGCTGGGGACGGTAGGTTATGAGAATAGAGGACCGAAACATCACTAGCCTCAGAACACAGGTGAGCCCCTGAGCCGGGCTCTCTTCCCTCTTTATCAGAGCGAAACCCCCTGGGACAGTGTTACTTCACAGCTGTTCCCCAGTCCTTGTTTCCTTCCGATTTCATCCTCCCTGGCTGTGTGTTTCTCTCCTCTTTATTCCCACTCAACCTGTTCCCCAGCTTAAAGCAACGGGGCCAATGATCTATGGCGTTCTGCCTCCCATCGGTCGGGACCGCCTCCTCCTCTCCTTCCTTTGCCTCCTCGGTTTGATTCGTTCGATGGGTCTTCGCCTGAGGTCATTGTTGACTCTTTGCACCTGTTCTCTGAAGCCTCGTCATCCCTCTTCCCTTCTCTGGATTCTTTCCCGGGGCCCTGGAGACCCCTTGTCCTCCTCCGCTGTTCCCTCGCTCTCCCGATCAACCTCTCTTCTGTGGCTACTTTGTGTTGGAGTTGACTCAGGGCTCTTTTTGTAGAAAAAGCCCAGCAGGAACTCATTAGCATAATAGGCCACACCCAACAGCAGAAACTCATTAGCATAACAGGCCACACCCAACAGCACAGTTCGTTAGCATATTAGGCCACACCCCCATGTCTTCCCTTGACTTGCCCAGTTGCCCCACGGCTGCGGGATGCCTGGCAAGATGGCCCTTAAATGCCTCCCCGATCCTTCCAGGGCCCCGCCCAGGCCTGCCTGCTTCGGAGTCGCTGGGGGGGGTCGCTCTCCAGGCCTTCCTTCTGTAGCCACGAGCACAGATGTTTTAGCTGTAGTGGGCGTGGCCAACTCTGAAGCCATCCGGAACTCCGTTCCTGTGTGTTCCTGCCCAAAAATAGCCCTGGGAGTTGTAGTGAATCGTCTTCTGGGAGTGAGCCAGCCAGCTCGTTCTGGGAGGGACCTACTTAGGAGTGCACCGACTCTCTTGGCCTAGTCCACCCCACAGGTTTGTTGAGAGAAGTAAATGGGGAAGGGAGGATCATTTAAAGGTAAAGGTAAAGGTTTCCCTTGCTCGAAAGCCAGTCGAGTCCGACTCTAGGGTTGCGGTGCTCATCTCCGTTTCAAAGCCGAAGAGCCAGCGCTGTCCGAAGACGCTTCCATGGTCATGTGGCCGGCATGACTAAACACCAAGATGCACGGAACGCTGTTACCTTCCCACCGAAGTGGTCCCTATTTATCTACTTGCAATTTCTTGCTTCCGAACTGCTAGGTTGGCAGGAGCTGGAACTAGAGACGGGAGCTCAGTCCGTCATGCGGCACCCGGGTCTCGAACTGCTGAACTACCGACCTTCCACAGCCTGCAGTTCAGCGTCTTAACCACTTGAGCCACCGCAGCTCCCCCAAATCTCATGAAGGAAAAGCGGGATAAAAATGTACTAGGTAGATTGACGGAATGCTTGGCTGTGTGTGATAGCCATCAAACAACAGGCAATCAGTTGACAAGGAGCAGTTCCAATCCAGCCGTCCTGTGGATATATATCTGGCAACCTAGGATAGCACCCGGGAGGGAAGGTGGCATGGTACAGACCGACTTCATCAAATCTTGGAAGCTAAGGAGGGTCGGCACTTGGGTGGGAGACAGTCATGGATGACTGCCGGACTCAAACCTTGTCCTGTGAATCAGTGTCCTCCAAAACGTCCGATCACCAACAGTTAAGGGTGGGAAGGTACCGGCTGGATATTAGGAAGAACTTTTTGACAGTCAGGGTTGTGCAGCAGTGGGATCGTCTGCCTAGGGGGGTGGTGAGCTCCCCCTCCCGGGCAGTCTTTAAGCAGCAGCTGGACAAACCCTTGTCAGGGATGCTCTAGGGTGGTCCTGCATTGAGTAGGGGGCTGGACAGAGATGGCCTGTATGGCCCCTTCCGACTCCGTGATTCTAGGAGTCTGTGTTTCTATAGCTAAAAGTGTCTTCTAATCATCACCTGGAAAGTAGGCTCTATGGCATGAGACCTCACTGAAGTCCCTCCCCTCCCCAACCCCACCCTCCTCAGACTCTGTCTCCCAAATCTCCAGGTATTTCCCAAGCCAGACCTGGCAACTCTGCTTATAATGCAGCCTCGGTGCAGTGGTTAGTTGTAGGACTAGAGTCTGGAACACCGGGGTTCAGATTTGTACTCTTCCAGGAAAGCCTCCCACCTGAGCTTTTGTAGAAGTCACAGGCACAGTTTTATACCAGGGTATTTGTCAACACTGAATATATATAAAAAAGTGTGAGGCTGGAGATAAGGGAGAATACATACCGACGACAAAGACGGGGAATGACTGCAAACAGCAGCGTGCGGACATAGTTAGCAGGCTAATCTCCAGGTATTTCCCAAGCCAGACCTGGCAACTCTGCTTATAATGCAGCCTCGGTGCAGTGGTTAGTTGTAGGACTAGAGTCTGGGACACCGGGGTTCAGATTTGTACTCTTCCAGGAAAGCCTCCCACCTGAGCTTTTATAGAAGTCACAGGCACAGTTTTATACCAGGGTATTTGTCAACACTGAATATATATAAAAAAGTGCGAGGCTGGAGATAAGGGAGAATACACACCGACGACAAAGACGGGGAGTGACTGCAAACAGCGGCGTGCGGACATAGTTAGCAGGCCGAGTTAACAATCTACATTTGAACGTTTACAACCTCGATAAATATTACGACGGCCCTTCCCGCCGGCTTTCTTCCCCTCTATCCATTTGTCAGTGTAACAGCTTCGGAGCTGAAATGCCCCCATTCATTTTCAGAGCCATACTCTGGGCGATCTTTAAAAAGTCTGATCTAAAGCCCATTGAAATATACATGCTGAGCTGCAGAAGCGTTGAGCGAATAATCCAGATGAGGCGTTGGAGCTGGACGAAATTTGCAATTGTCACCGATTCCCCCCCATCCTTCTGCCTCCCCTCCCCTGTGATTCCTCCCCCCCCCCCCGGGCATCATTCTGTGGAGATTGCTGGGCAGTGGTGGGAGGGGCGAAGCAGGAAAGTTCAGCAGTGTGGCCCAGTGGTTAGGGCGTTGGAGGAGATCCTGGAAGACTCGGGCTCAGATCGCCGCTCTGCCAGGGAAGCTTGCCGAGCGACCTTGGCCCAGTCCCATGCGCTCAGGCTGAGATGTAAATGGCATGCCTGAACCTGTGACATCACCAGGTGTTATCCTCCCATAGGGTGGAGGAAGAGCCACTCATTTCATTTATTTCATTTCATTTTCCCCCCATTAAAACAAGTTTTTATTAACGGGATATAAAACAAGTCCAAAATTAACCAGTTCACCATTTCTTAATACATCCCTTTTCCCTTTTCCCTCCCATCCCTTCTCCAGGCTTCCCGCAGCGTTCCCCCCCACCACCACATTTCCTCTCTTAATCTTTCCCTTCAGTTTGATATTATTTAAAGGTTCACAATTTTTTTTTACTACCTTACTTATATTTTTTCAGTCTCATAGGTAACCTATTCGATAACAATTTCTTTCCAACATTTCTAAAGTCTATTCTTAATAATTACTAAAGCAAAAAAGTTTATTTTTGACATCCCAATGTTTCTCTATATATTCATTTATTTCATTTCATTGATTAGACTTCTAGCCCGCTCTCCCCTGCGACCAGGCTCAGAGCGGATAACGACAACCAATATAAAAACATTCAGGAATTTTAAAACAAAGATATAAATACCATAAATACCATAAAATTCATAATAAATACAGAACAACAATACAATTAAAAGATGGTGTACATTCTCAAGGGGGAATAATGTATACCCCTGTCTACTCAGAAGGAAAAGGGGGAGGAAGCAGGGCAGAATTGTTGCCTCAGACTGGCAGGCTCTCTCCAGGGGCTCAGCCCCACCACACGGTACCAACGCTCCCTCTCAGCCGTGGAGTCTTGTGAGCAAAAATTCTCCTTTGTGAGCTCCTGGCATTAAAGCTGTAAGCGAGCGATTTGGCTACTGCATAAATTAGTTTGCTCTGGAGCCCTCCTTCATGGGCTAAGACAAAAATGTGTGAGCCGGAGGCAAAAAACCCTGTGAGCTAGCTCACACTAACTCAGCTTAGAGGGAATGCTGCTTGTCACTGCCCTCAGCTATAAGCCAAGCAGAATAGCTCTGTTTTACAGGCCCTGCGGAACTGTCAGATCCCGCAGGGCCCGGATCTCAGCCAGAAGCATGTTACACCAGGCAGGAGCCAGGACTGCAGAGGCCCTGGCTCGAGTTGAGGACTGTTGGATACGCTTTGGGTCAGGGATCCCGGGCAGATTTTGATCACTAGAACATAACACTCTTTGGGGGGGTATACCAGGAGAGGTGGTCCTGAAGGTACACTGGTCCCAGCCTCAAGAAACAGGGGCCATGGCTCAGTGGTAGAACATCTGCTTGGCATGCAGAAGGTCCCAGGTTCAATCCCCGGCGTCTCCAGCTAAAAGTATCACATAAGAGGTGATTCTGTCTGAGACCTGGAGAGCTGTTGCCAGTCTGAATGGACAATCCTGACCAGGATAAGGCAGCTTTACGTGTCAGGTATCACGGTAAAAGGGTTCATAAGAACATAAGAGACGCCAATGTTGGATCAGGCCAAAGGCCCATCCAGTCCAACACTCTGTGTCACACAGTGGCCAGAAATACCAGTGCCATCAGGAGGTCCAGCAGTGGGGCCAGGACATTAGAAGCCCTCCCACTGTTGACCCCCCCCAAGCACCAAGAAGACAGAGCATCACTTGCCCCAGAGCCCCTAGCTATACCTTGTGGCTAATAGCCACTGATGGACCTCTGCTCCATATGCTTATCTAATTCCCTTTTGAAGCCATCCATGCTTGTAGCACCCACCACTTTCTTCATTCCTGGGCCAGAGCCAGTCTCCCTATCTGAGCGGCTGTGACCAGAACTGTGAAACTCAGGGTTTAACACTGATGTTTGTTTCCTGTGGATCTGTTCACTGTGGGCAAGGGAGAAACGGACTGTCCATAACCCAGAGAAAGTGACACAGGCCCTTTCTGCACTCGCCTTTTAATCCGTGTTCACCGCGGTGTCCTCCAAGCAATTCTGCACTGAAATCAAATCCAACCTTCTTTTTAATCCAGGTCCCCTCCCCCCCGTTCTGCACTAAAATTGAGTTCGACCTTCTTTTTATTCTGGGTCCCCCCCCCCATACTGCATTACAGTCCTTTCTGCACTTGGATCTCATCCCTGCTTTTATCAGAGTTCAATTCGCGACACAAGACCCTTGCATTTATCCCTGGTTGTAAGAGCATCCGTTTATCCCGGAACAAGTGTGGGTCGAAACCGGGGTGACCTCAGTGTAAAGTGGAAACTAAAAATACCCCAAGATAATTACGGGGTGAACTCGAGTGTAGTGTAGAATGTAAATTCAGGGACAGGGTTGAACAAGGATTTAAGGTCTAGTGCGGAATCACTCTACATGACCTCCCTTCAGTGGTCAGCCCGGTTTCAGACTGCTGTTGCCCGGGTTATTTGGATGCTGCTTTACTGTGGACTTAAATTGCCACTGAGAAAATCTGGAGTGGCAGGCAAATGCGGAAAGGACCATGTTTGCCACGGAAAGCGATTGGTGGAAGAGACGTGGTTTTTCTGCATCAGAACTCTGGCTGATTCTGCATTGGCTTTTCTCTCCATTGTTTTACGAAAGCCACGTTGGAACAGAAATCCCGCTCTGCATTGCATGCTGCTGTCACTTCCTTTGACCATCGGATTTTATGGTAGCCTCCACGCTCCATGCCGCTTTCGCTTCCTTTGATCATCAGGTTTTATGGTACCTTCTGCATCGGGTTTTATGGTACCTTCTGCATTTTATGGCCGTACATGGGTGCCTTTGCAGTCAGTACGGTGTTGCCCCGGGGTATCCGAATGTGGTTTTGAGCCGCACTTTTCCCTCCCAGTTGAGAAAATGAGGAGCGAATGCTAGATGCAGAATCGCCCTCTGCCTCTGCATCCTGCCTTTAAAAAAACAACAACAAAACACAGGCACCAGTTGAGAGAGGAGGAGGGGCATCAAGTGTCATTTATCTATCACACATGTCCCGTTCTGCCTCCAAACAGCTTAGAGAGGCTTATAAATGGCTCCCACCCAGGCAGCTTAGAGGAGCGGATGGGTTTAGCTTTAGAACTGGGATGAGGATTCCGACCGACCGCCGGGGCAATGATGTTTGACTTTCGAACTCGGGGAGGGGGAGAGAAATGCCTGCAGCCGGCACCGGAATGGAGAGTGCAGGAATACCTTCAGGCGCCCGCTCGGGGATTCTCACCCCTCGCCTCTCACTCTCCAGGCCCTGCCGAGGCCTTATGATGGGATAGCACTACCCAGATGGCTCTCCCCTTCCCTCGTGGTCTCCCTTCATCCCTTCCCAACCTCTAATTATGTAGAGTTGCCAGCTGCCTGTGGAGGAGAAGAAATACCCTCTCTCTTTAATAGAGATGCGGAAGGGGGCAGCTGAAGTTTTTCAGGGCCTGGAGGTCAATAACATCACCTGGTAAATAGCATCCAAATCGCAAGCTGTCATAGTCCCACTGTACACTGCATTGGCTAGGCCGCACCTGGATTACTGTGTGCAGTTCTGGAGGCCTCACTTCAAAAGGGATGTGGACAGAATGGAGTGGGCGCAGAGGAGAGCGACGAGGAGGCTGATCAGGGGCCTGGAGACCAAGCCCTGTGAGGGAAGGTTGAGGGACTCGGGGATGTTCTGTCTGGAGAAGAGGAGATTGGGGGGGAAGGTATTTGCTCCCTTGAAGTATCTGAAGGGCTGTCACTTAGAGGAGGAGGACAGGGAGCTGTTCCTCTTGGTAGCAGAGGAGAAGACTCGCAAGAATGGGTTTCAATTAAGGGAGAGAAGGCACCGGCTCGCAATAATGGGTTTAAATTAAGGGTGGGAAGGTACCGGCTGGATCTTAGGAAAGACTTTTTGACAGTCAGAGTTGTGCAGCAGTGGAATCAGCTGCCTGCGGAGGTGGTGAGCTCCCCCTCCCTGGCAGTCTTTCAGCAGCGGCTGGACCAACCCTTGTCAGGGATGCTCTCGGCTGATCCCTAGCAGCGGGAGGTTGGACAAGAGGGCTTGTATGGCCCCTTCCAACTCTGTGACTCTATTATTCTAAGTAACATCTTATTAAGACTCTTTTAAAGGGAAAGAATATATATTTTTAATCTCTAGGCAGTTGGCAACTCTACGTACTGGACTAGGGAGACGCAGAAAGATGCAGCTGGGTAGCGGGACTAGATGGGCCATTCGTCTGATCCAGCAGGGCTCTCCTTATGTTCTTACATTCTTAAGGTTAATATTGTCTACTTAGGCAGGTAGTTGCTCTCCAGGGTCTCAGACAGAGGTCTTTCACATCACCTACTGCTTGGTTCTTTCAACTGGAGATGCCAGGGGATTTAACCTGGGACCTTCTGCCCTGCCCTGATTCAAATCCCAATTTAGCCATCAAGCATCATTGAGTTGACCTTGGGCCAATAACTATCAGCCAAACCTACACAGGATTTGTTGTCAGGGAAAAAATGGGAAAGACTATTCCAACCATTCTGTGCTCCATACAGGAAAGGTGAGGCAAAGGTAATAGAGAGTGGGAGGTTTTTTAATCAGTTGTTTGTATTATGCTGTGAACTGTCCTAAAGGCTATGAACACATGAAGCTGCTTTATAGAGCATCAGACCACTGGTCCATCAAAGTCAGGATTGTCTACTCAGACTGGCAGCTGCTCTCCAGAGTTTCAGTCAGAGGTCTTTCACAACACCTGTTGCCTGATCAGATGTTGGGGATTGAACCTGGGACCTTCTGCATGCCAAGCAGACATTCTATCGTTGAGCTACAGCCCATCCCATATTGGGCAGAGGTCTTTAGCATCTCCTGCTACCTGATCCTCTTAACTGGAGATTGAACCTGGGGATTGAACCTGGGACCTTCTGCATACCAAGCAGATGCTCTACTCCTGAGCCATGGCCCCTGCCAAGTTAGGCAGAGTTCTTTTGCATCACCTGCTACCTGATCGCCTTAACGGGAGACAATGGGGATTGAACCTGGGACCTTCTGCAGGCCAAGCAGATGCTCTTCCACTGAGTCACAGCCTCTCCCCTGAGCAACGTGGTAGGATAGGAATGCCAAAAATGAGCACGAGGGATTGGATACATAGGCGTAATCTTTGTGGGGGCGGCGGGGCGTGAGCCCCCGCCGAAATTTTCAGGAAGGTACTCAGCCTCCCCCGGGAGCCACCCTTGCTCCTAGCAAAGCAATGCCTCTGGTCGAGCCCCAGCCCCCCCCGGGAAATTGGAAAGTCTACACCCTTGATTGGATACAGACATTGCAGATGTTACATCCATATCACTGTGAACACCTGTATGAGACAGGCACACTGCACATGATCCTCCCAAATACACGGAGCTGACGATTCTTCTGAAGGGGGCCACAGGTGGATTTTCTGCCTTGATACACACGTACCAGACTCCAGATCAGTTCTGATATGTGTGATTGCTGTTTCTTCAGAACGTGGAGAAGATGAAGGAGAGCAGATGCAGAACAGAAAATTTATTTGGCTTTTGTGGATCCCAACGTGTTTCGCAGTAAGCTTCATCAGGGGACCTTCTGCAGAAGTTTTCCAGCTTCCACCTTGAACAGTTCAACACTTTGGGATCCACAAGAGCCAAATAAATTCTCTATTCTGCACCTGTTCTCCTTTGCCTTCAAGTGGTAGTGCATGAATATTCCAGCTTTGGAACAAATCTGGGGTCCGGTACGCATTTCCCAATGCTGGAATAGACGCGTGCTGCCCCTTCCAGAAGGAAAAAGGGCAATCGGGCACACTGGGAGGATCGCACATAGCACATCTGTCCCCGACGCATGTTCACAGTGCCTGAAAAATGTTGGGGTTTTGGAAAATTAAACTTGTAATTCAGCAGAGATAAAATAGCTTAGCAATGCCAGAGTAAAATAATTCAGACCCAGAGTCCGTTTAAAATAGAAAGTTTTTACTACAGTCTAGCATGGGGAAGGGTAACTGGGATGAAAATAACAACAGAGCTAAATCCCTACATCTTTACACTACAACGACAAAACTAGAAGAGAGCGATAATGGCTTCTGTACTTCTTCTTGAGAACAGTAAACAAAGAGAGGAAGAGAAGCCATAAAATGCAGAAACACTTTGACACTTTGCTTCCAATGAAACTCCTAGATCAGGGATGATTTTCCCGGGCTTGTAGTTCTAAACTAACATTGGCTACATAAAACGCATGTGACTTCCTGTGACAGCACAAACAAACATTTAACCCCAGATACACTGAAGTGTTTTCATCTTGTAACACCCAACAAAAAAGGACTTCTGTTTTCTGCTGAAAGAAGTGGGGGCGATTTTTGCCCAATTTCTCTTCCTGTTTCAGAGCCTCCGTTTGTTCCCGAATATCCGCTCTCCCCCAGGAACCACATTTTGTGGAGGTCAGGGGGATTAAGCAGGAGGTGGGTGGCAGGAGAGTTTTATTCCGCTGAGGGAAGTGCCTTGCAGTGGTGGAAATTGCAGCCCAGATCCAAGCAAGGATGTCAGCTAGTCCTGGCTGAGGCTTGCTGTCCTTGTGTCAATTTCAGTTCCAGAGTCTCAGACTGGCCCTAGGAAACAGTTGTGTTCGGAAAGTGACTACACTGTAGAAGACAGAACTGCCTAACGATAGAGTGCTTACCTCACTCATCTGACACAGAGAATGGTGTTTTCCCCTTTAAAAAACGCGTTCCCTAAATGAATTCCGGGCTGAGTAACGTGGCACTGCGGTCCCTTTGGTTCAGTACCAGGAGGATAGGAGAAAAGCTTTTTTATCAGGTGGTGCCACTAGTGGGCGCTGTTACAATAACATTTGCGGCTCGAGAGGCCTTTTTGGTCCTGTCGGTTTGAGCCGGGCGTATGAGACTTGCCAGCGTCGTG
>NW_015160864.1:259411-265497 GCF_001447785.1 Gekko japonicus | reverse complement strand
TTTTCGACACTTAAAAATACAATTGATATGCTGAGAGTAACAAGACATTAAAACTGGTTAAGATGGAGATATAAATCTCCATTGCTGGTCACACCATTGCCAGTCACACCATGCGGAGTGGGCTCTGGGTGATTAGCAACGTTTTCGACACTTAAAAATACAATTGATATATAATTAAAGTTGCTGAGAGTAACAAGACATTAAAACCGGTTAAGATGGAGATATAAATCTCCATTGTCAGTCACACACATTGCCGGTCACAGCAGGGCAGGGCAGGGTATGTGGAGGCCACAGAAGAAAAAAAAGAGACAGGGTGCCTGTCTAAACCTCCTGTTGCTGCCTTCAGCTAAAAGCCTGGTGGGACATCTCTGCCTTACAGGTCCTGTGGGCATAGGCGTAATCTTCGTGGGGGCGGCGGGGCGTCAGCCCCCGCCAAAATTTTCAGGAAGGTGCTCAGCCTCCCCCGGGAGCCACCCTTGCTCCTAGCAAAGCAATGCCTCTGGCCCAGCCCCAGCCCCCCCCCCGAGAAATTGGAAAGTCTACACCCTTGCCTGTGGGATTGTGTTCCCCGCGCTATAACTTGTGGCTAGTAGCCACAGATGGACTTCTGTTAAAGGAAGGTCACAAGCTATGAATGGAAGGCACAGTTTTATTTATTATTTACTTTATTTATAGTGCACGTTTCTCACTAAGACTCAGGGCTGTTTGTTCGTGGGGGAGGATTTCTTCCCCCCGAAATTAGCTTTTTAAGATACAGCCGTTGATGTCTCTTATTCCCTTTTTCTCTTTTCCAAACCATAATTTCCCTTTCATTTCTTTTAATCGTTTGGTGTGTTGGTTTGGTGTAGTGGTTAAGTGTGCGGACTGTAATCTGGGAGAACCAATTTGATCCCCCACTCCTCCACTTGCACCTGGCTGGATGGCCTTGGGCAAGCCATAGTTCTGATAAGAGCTGTTCTTGAAAAAGAGCAGTTTCTGTCAGAGCTCTCTCAGCCCCACCCACCTCACAGGGTGTCTGTTGTGGGGAGGGGAAGGGAAAGGAGTTTGTAAGCCGCTCTGAGACACCTTTGGGTAGTGAAGGGCGGGGTATAAATCCTATCTCTTCTTCTTCTTCCTGTTACCTCTCTTATGCCCTCTTTTGTAACTTGAGCCCTTGCAGAGAGTTTTTGAGGGTTAGGCATCACAGGCTGGTGCTCTAGCAGGAGGCGAGGGAAGTCTGGGAAGATGTGGCCTCCTCTGAGCATCTGCAGAGTGAAATCCTGAAAATCTGCAGAACCCTCCCCCCCTTTCTGCCCCTCCTCTCTTCTCATTTCACTGTTGATCAAAATAGAATTGCTCTGAAGCAAAAAAAAGAAAAAAGAAAGAGAGAGGAAAAGAAAGAGAACACTGGACTGCAAGGAGAAACCGGGTAAAGAGGAATGAAGAGAATTCCTCTTAACAACACTACCGACTGCACGTTTGGTGTAGTGGTTAGGAGCGCGGACTGTAATCTGGGAGAATCAGTCCCACCTACCTCACAGGGTGTCTGTTGTGGGGAGAGGGAGGGAAAGGAGGTTGTAAGCCCCTCTGAGACTCCTTTGGGTAGTGAATGGCGGGGTAGAAATCAGGTCCGATCCATCCCAAAACCAAACCCTAACCTCTTGAGAATCCTAGGAATGGCACCTTGACTTTCCACTTTGGAAACAAGATTGGATATCAATGAAATGAATCAATCAATGGTTGTCAGTCATTCAGTGGAACTGAGCAGAAGACCTGCGCTTTTTCCAACGGATAGGACAGTGGATGTCTATTTCAGTGCCAGGAATGAATGGAGCATCTTTGTTCCACGAAGGCTTTTTAAATGCATAGATCTTTACAGAGGAGGCCGAGTTGCCTTCAAAGGCACACAATGAATTGTTCAGTGCTGTAAACAGAAGGGAGCACATTGTACTCTAATTAAAGGGAGCTTAGCTGGCCCGAATGGCAGAGCTGAGTTGGGGAGCCATGAGCTCCAGCTATCAATTGTAGCAGGAAAAATACCTGATGATGCATCTTACCAGGGTTGCCAGGTCTGGGTTGGAAAATACCTGGAGACTTTGGGGGTGGAGCCAGGAGAGGGCAGGGTTTGGGGAGAGGAGGAGCCTCAGCATAGTACAGTGCCACAGAGTCCACCCTTCAATGCAGCCATTTTCTCCAGGGGAGCTGATCTCTGTCAGCTGGAGACCAGTTGTAAAAGCGGGAAATCCCCAGTCACTGGGAGAAATCATTAATGCAGCTCCAAGTTCTTCATCCAGTTTTAGTCCATCGGGTGTTCTAAGATTCCACATCTAAGACCTTTGACTACTTTGTTTATTTCTGCTCAGTATGTAGTCTAACAGTAGGCAATTAAGGTTGCAGCGTTCTTTAACATTTTTTCCTAGGTTGTAAAGGTGGTGGGACAGAAGAAAGGTCTGCAGGTACAGTTCCTCAATTCCAGGTGCAATTGTATCTGTAGCTTTTCTGCATTCCGACATAAGAAGAGCCCTGCTGGATCAGACCACTGGACTCCCTCCAGCCTAGGGTCTCATCTCACACAGTAGCCAGCCAGCTCCTCTGGAGGTCCAACAACAGGACATAGAGGCCGAGGACTTCCCTCGATATTGCCTCCTGGCCCTGGGATTCAGAGGTGGACTACAATTGCTAAATGCACACAAAGCTTTTCAGAAAAGACCAGTAACTCTAGACAGAATGAGAGAGAGAGAGAGATATATTCTCTCAGTGAAAACAGGTTGTCCCCAAGTTACTCAGAGTCTCAGACAGGATGCTAGGAGTTCAGTGAATGGAGTTCTAACATTTTTTTCTGTAAATGATGGGGTATGGGGGCCTCATTCAGTCACCACTTTCCCCTGTGCTGAAAAGGCCTCAGAGAACTACTGTTTGTCCAATGGATGTACAGGAGAGAACTAGCATGGTATAGTGGTTAGATTTCCTGACGAAGATCTAGGAGTCCTGGGTTCGAATTCCCACACTGCCATGGAAGCTCAGTGGGTGACCTCGGGCTAGTCACATTCTCTCTCCCTATCCTGCCTCACAGGGATGTTGTGAAGATAGCATGGAGTGTTGTACGTGGTTTTGGGTTCCCGTTGGAGAGGAAAGAAAGGTATGATTATCTAAAGAAATACCAGTATCTGTACGTTTGCCCCAGCAGGGAAAAGAGCAACTCCCTGGGGTTTAAAAAACCTCACACTAGCGCCACCTTCAGACACTTCTGTCAGGAGGTGCCACTGCAGATACTGGGAGAACAACAAAGCCACATTGGTGGCCCTGATTGGCCAGAAAGTAAATAAAGCAACAAATGAACAAATGGGATTTGGCCCACTGTTAGTCCCACCCCCAGAACACGTTTTCTCTTCCTCTTCCAATCTAGATGTTCATTTCTTACATTGTCCTTATTGTGCGGTTTTTAATTGTATCATCTTCCTTGAGTCTCAGTGAAGACAGGCAGACTATAAAGGAAGTAGGAAGAAAGTAATTGACGTCGACATCCTTAATCATATCTCTTCTAGCTTCCTTCAGAATTCCTGAGATGTTTTACCTGAGGCAGATCCTCCGAATAAATACACATTGCGTTTTATGCTAGGCAATATCTGTTCATCAACTCATGAGGCAGATCCTCCGAATAAATACACATTTTATGCTAGGCAAAATCTGTTCATCAACTCTAAGCTGGTCAGATCTGCTCTGAGAATTTTTATTCTTCAGACATGGGATTTCTTGGGGCTGTCCCAACATTCCGCACAGATAAAACAACCCAAATTCCCTTCAATCTTTGTTTAATTTGAAATCTTAGTGGCAGGCCTAGATCTACATAGGTCTCCCATTTACTCATCCAGGGTGGGGCCCTGCCAGCCCACAGCCCCAGTTTCCCAAACCCAAAGAATTGAGGAACAGGATCAAAAATGGCCTGTACGTTGTGGCATTCTAGGCTAACATTCCTAGTCTTTACAATAAAGACCATAGAGACTACAGGAGGCAGCTGAGAGCATCAACAGAAACTGATGTCACATCCTCCCTAAACTTTGCCTTCCCAGGCTCCACAAATCTCCTGGCATATGCCAAGGCATAGTTGGTGTCTAGGGATGCCAGCCTCTAGGTGGGACTTGGTGATCACCCAGAGTTAAAGCTCATCTCCAGACTACAGAGATCAGTTTCCTTGGAGAAAATGGATACTTTGGAGGGTGGACTCTGTGGCATTGTACCCCACTGAGGTCCCTGGCCTCCCCAGACTCCATCTCCATGAGTTTCCCAACCTGGGCCTGGCAGCCCTAGCCCCCTATCTCCTGCTAGTAGCCAGGGGGGACCTGGCAACCATATTGGGGTCTTAAGATCTATGAGGTGCTACAAACGTTTGCCCTTGGTTTTTAAATGACTGGAACCATCTTTCTCTCATAGGGCGTGAAGACTATGATCATATCTTCTCCTCTGAAAAGCCAAGAAGATGTTGGCCACCTGACAGAAAATGTTCAGAGATGCCTGGCTGACCATTGGCTTGATTTCTTTGTTCCTGCAAAAGACTTACTGCTAGCTGTTTAACAACACTTACCTTGTGGTCCCGCCATGTTTTATCTACTGGCTTGAACCATTTCCTAAAATGGTCTTTTTGCTATTCCTTGTCATCTTGGTTTTGAAGGAAGATGTCTGTGGGAACTGGGGGCTTTTGGTTTCTGCACAGGCCAATGAAAGACGGGTCGTGGCCTACGTGCCTGGGGACATTGTCATTGGAGCGTTGTTCTCGGTCCACCATCAGCCAAGCGTTGACAAAGTCCACGAGAGGAAATGTGGAGAGGTGAGGGAGCAGTATGGTATCCAGAGAGTGGAGGCTATGCTTCACGCCCTGGACAGGATTAACCTGGATCCTACCCTGTTGCCGAACATAACATTAGGCTGTGAGATACGGGATTCGTGCTGGAATTCGGCGGTAGCTCTTGAGCAAAGCATTGAATTCATAAGGGATTCTCTCATCTCGGCGGAAGAGGAGCAAGGGCTAATGAAGTGTGTGGATGGATCCAGTTCTTCATTCCATTCCAAGAAGCCCATCGTTGGCGTCATTGGGCCTGGGTCTAGTTCCGTGGCGATCCAGGTCCAAAACCTGTTGCAGCTCTTCAACATACCTCAGATTGCTTACTCCGCCACCAGTATGGACCTAAGTGACAAGACTTTGTTCAAGTACTTCATGAGAGTGGTTCCATCAGATGCTCAGCAGGCGAAAGCAATGGTGGACATTGTCAAGAGATATAACTGGACTTACGTCTCCGCTGTACATACTGAAGGTAAGAGAGTCAATGTCTTTCATCTAAATATAGTGTTCTGATGTGATAAGAGGACAGCTGAGTGCTTGGATCCAGGCTATAGCAGTTAGTATTATGTTGGCTGATTTTTATCCCCTATGGATTCTTGTAAATTGCAGTGCCATCTTAAGCAAATTTATACCCTTCTAAGCGCATTGAGCCCTGACCTGGATGGCCCAGGCTAGTCCATCTTGCCAGGCCTTGGAAGCTAAGCAGGGTTGGCCCTGGTTAGTACTTGGATGGGAGACCACCAAGGAAGTCCAGAGTTGCCACGCAGAGGCAGGCAATGGTGAATCACCCCTGAACACCTCTTGCCTAGAAACCCCTACTGGGTTGCCATATATCAGCTGTGACCTGACGGCTCTTTCCACTACCAAGCTCATTGAAGTCGATGATGTAACTCAATCTGGAAGGCAACGTTTATTACTGTTGTTCTTATTGACAAATATGACATATATTCTAAATACTACAGATCAAATTGCAGTAAACTCTTTAAGGGCGATTCTGCATTGGCTTTTCCCTCCGTTGTTTTACCAAACCCACCTTGGAACAGAAATTCCCCTTTGCATTGCATGGCACTTTCACATTCTTTGATCATCAGGTTTTATGGTGCCCTCTGCATGGATTTATGGCCATTCAGGGGTGACTTCACAGTAGGGGTGTGCACCAACAAAAAAAATCAGAATTTTTCGGGTTTGGAAAAATTCTGCATCCATTCGGGGAATACCTGTTCGGCCAGCCGAATCAGATTCCCTAATCTGATTCACCTTTTGGCAGGCC
>NW_015160864.1:249102-259277 GCF_001447785.1 Gekko japonicus | reverse complement strand
GTTGGTTCATCCAAACTGAATGCACATCCCTACTTCACAGAATGTGGTTTTGAGCTCCACCTTTTCCTCAGTGTTAAGAAAATGTGGAGTGAACGCCAAATGCAGAATCGCTCTAAGGGTCCTATACAGTATTGTACTTATGCAGGTGAATGAGATCGATTCTAATCAACTACAATTAAATCCATCCACAATTTTCATAATTGTCTATATTGTTTTTTTGGGGAAATCAACACTTATTGTGTTAACCTGTTGATCTTAAGAGCATGGTGAATGACTAGATATTTTTAATCCAGCATTGTATTGAAGGTAAGTCTTTGATTTTTTATTCTTTCCCATTATTCTTGCTGCAATTAGTCAATGAAAAATCTGTTTCATTTTCACTAGTTTCTTTGGCGTAGCTTAATATGATGAGTAATGGATGAACAGGGGTCAATTACTGTATTACTGTTGCTGAAGTTCTAATTATTACTGGGTTTCAACTGTTCCCATCTGCAGTTCTTATTTGCATAAGAGATCACAAAATATTTATCGGGTCTGCCATTTCTGTTCCACATTGCCAGCATTTGAGCATTCAGATTTGTAGATTTTCACAAGTTTCAAGGGCCACTAAACAGGATCACCCCCATTGTCAGTGCTAAACAGGATCAGGTTACTGGAAGTACCTCCTGTTCCCACAGAAACCTTTAGGTCCTAATCTGATACCCTTCCTTGTGTGAGACGTTTGTGTACGTTCTTTCTTCTTAGCCCTCTGACCGGCACCAAATCTGTCAGCTTTCCCATATCAAAATATAATCAATAAAATCATACAAGTGCATTTTAATCACCCTGGTCTTTAAAGTGTGTTAATCTTCTTGCTAACCTGTCAGGATTTTTTAAAATGGGTTTTCAGACTTCAATATTTGTCTTAACCTTTTACCTTGCTGTTCAATCAATCATGTTATCAGGGGTTTTTTTAACTGTGTTTATTTAATTTTCGACATGTGATTTGATGATGAGGTTTGAAGGTCTGCGCTGCCATTTGTGGCATTGCCTTGGGAGATGTTCGGTTGTGTTTTTGTGTATTGTGTTGATTTCTGTATTGATATTTTTGGAAACCACCTCAAAAGAGACAGTTGGGGTGTGTGTGTGTAGGAATATTTGCGACCATTTCTGGGTCATTCTACCCCATTCTATGAATATATTCACTCATTCTTTCTGGTAATGTGATGAGGTCAAATGTCGGAATCATAGGCTCAGGGTATGATCACACATGTCTTGTCATGACTGCATTATGGAGAGAAAGGTTATGCAGCTCACGCTTCTAAGTGGAGTGTTCTATGAGTATATGCTTGATACATTCCTTTGACGAGGCAGTCCTGAATATGGTTGCCTGGGTGGGGTTGGAGACTGTTATGAATGGAGTCCCATGATGCTGTGCTAAAATTTTGCTAAGCAAACCAACCGATTTTTTTTTTTGCATGTGAATCTAATGTATTAAAATTGCCGAGAGCCAAGAATGGACTTGTATCCTTCCTGGAAAGGAAGAGTGATTCTCAGAGGCAAGAAAATCCCCTCAAATATTCTCTGCTTATGACTGTAATTGACAGACTGTTTCCAGATCCTTCATACTATAAGGAAGGCCGAGCGCCGAAGAATAGATTCTTTTGAACTATGGTGCTGGAGAAGACTCTTGAGAGTTCCTTGGACTGCAAGGAGATCAAATCAGTCAATCCTCAAAGAAATCAACCCTGACTGTTCCCTGGAAGGCCAGATAATGAAACTGAAGCTCAAATACTTTGGCCACCAAATGAGAAGGGAGCACTCACTGGAGAAGACCCTGATGCTGGGAAAGATTGAAGGTCAAAGAAGACGGGGACGGCAAAGGATGAGATGGTTAGACAGTGTCATCGATGCAACGAACATGAAATTGAGCAAACTTCAGAGGACGGCGGAAGACCAGAAGGCCTGGCGTGATCTGGTCCTTGGGGTCGTGAAGAGTCGAACTCGACTGTGTGACTGAACAACAACAACAACAATAATAATAACAATAATAACAACAATAATAAATGTTCCTAAGTAGTAAGGGGATGGGTCCAGGCAGAAAGAGAGGGTCTCTGTTCTGTCATGTCAAAGAAGGATGGGCAATCATGGGTGTGGGGGACTGGACCTAACTCCACTAAGCCTTGTCCTGTAGTGATGAAGGAACAGTCTGAAATTGAAATGGAACCTGATTCACCTATGCAAATTAGATTTAGATTCAAGACAGACAAAACGGAAGTACTTCTTCACTCAGTGCGTAGTTAAACAGTGGAACAAGCTGCCACAGGATGTGGTGATGGCCACTTTGATGGACAGTAAATGGTTAAGGCTTTAACCCAGAGAATCCTGAGTGACAGGAGATTTCAGATGGAATCCTTCAATTCAGACAGTCAGTTACGAGTGGCAGTTGAGGGTTGGCAGTTAACAGGGAGTAAGTGAAACAGACTGGGAGAGGATCGAGAAGGATCCTAAGTTAGGGAAGCGGGAAGTTTAGCCCAGTTCCAACAAGTTTGAGGGAAATAGCTACTAGAAGATGGAGGTGATCCTTAGTCAGGGGATAAGGAACTGGAACTTGTGTGAATGTTCCTGCCTTCACCAACTTTAGAGTCTGTTAGGTTGTGGTCAGATGTGCCCTTAGATCTTATATAGCTGTGAATTCCTGATGGATCTAAAGGGCACAATCAGACAGAAACATCTGGGAAAGGTCCCGTAGTCATCGGCAACCCGTGCTGCTCTGCCACAGAAGCGGAGTTAAAAGAAACCTGGGAAAGTCCAGTTCTAACTGGTTCCGATGGGCCACAGATGGACTTTCCCCTGTCTGATCACTCAAGCACACTCTCAAGCCATCAGGATGGTCTGATCATTCCATCCTGACTTGGTGCCATTTTTTCCCCTCACTTAGCAATATGTGCATAACCGCATACTCCATGGTGGGCCCTCAGTGTGGAGGTGTGATTCCTTGTTTATGTGCATGGGAAAAAAAGGCAAACCCCCCCACACCCACTCGCTCATGGTGGCGTCTGATCATGCTGTGAAAGGCTGACCCCACAGCACAAAGGGATGTGTGATCTCGCAACTGCAAATCAAATTCCACTGGAGGAAATAGGGGTGCTTTCCCTCCACACCAACTGCACCATCTGACCGCAACCTTAGACTAAGAAGCTCATGATAGGTTATGTAAGAAAAACTGCCAAGAAATCCCTCTCCTCAAGTTTTAAAGACCTGTCTGAATAACAGCAACAGTTTTTAAAAAATTCTTTAATTTTCACTTTATGAAATAACAGCAACAGTTACTTGTTTGTGACAGATTATCTGGTGTTTACTTTTATACAAAGTTACCTCATTCCTGTTTTGTTTTCACCTCTTAAGTCCTAAACCTGATTCCTACCTGACCATTTATTCTTGAAGTGAAATAAAACAGTTTGTTATTTTTCATTTACCATCAGCCTCTTGTATGCCGTTATCAAACCAGGACAAAAAGAAGGATTTTAGTCTCTTCCCTCAGTTTCCTAGGCTAGGTTGACATCTAGCAATTTATATTCAAACAACTGGGTGGGGCAGCCAGATTAAAACAAAGAAGAAAAAAGAAAAAGGGGCTGCTCAGTGAAGAACAACATAAAGGGAAACTTTGTGGGGGGTGTAAAATCATCACAGCCTCCAACTTGGATGGCTTTAAAAGGGGAGGAACAAATTTGTGAAGGGCTGGGCTATTGACTGCTATTTGTCATGATTAGGGTTGCCAACTTCAGGTTGGGAAATACCTGAAGATTTTGGAGGTGAAGCCTGAGGAGGGAGTGGTTGGGGGGAGGGACCTCAGTGGGGAATAGGGCCATAGAGTCCACCTTCCAAAGCAGCCATTTTTTCCCAGTGAACTGATCTCTGTCATGTGGAGATCAGTTGCAATCCCAGAAGATCTTCCACCATGATGGATATCAACTCCCTCTAGAAACCAGAGGCAGTATGTCTGTTTATATGGGGACCATGGGCGAGAGGATGCTGTTGCCATCTTCCTGCCTGTGGGCTCCCGAGAGGTAGCCAGTTGGCCACTGTGTGAACTGAATGCTGGCCTTGATGGTCCTTTGGTTTGATCCTGCATGGCTCTTCTCATGTCCATGCCAGGTTACCTCATTTATACTGTTTTTACCAGGGCATTTACTATTGGGGCCAAATCCTATTGGCTGTAGCTTTGCGACCCTCTCTATTGCAGGGCCAAATTCCAGGATGCTGCTTGTGACTGGACTGGGGGAATTGGGGCTGCTCTGTGCTTGGAGAAATTCTCGGAACCTTGCTCTTATGGGGGTAGCAGCACTACCAGCATAGTACATCATGTCCCCAGCATGCATAACGCGTGCTCCGGCTTTATGCTGATATCAAGAATGTTTTCCATGTCACTTACCACTTAAATAAAGTGCTTAACCCAGGTGTCCTTTAGATGACATTTTGAAAATGTCTGGCTAATTAGCTTAATGAATCTAACACTTTGGGGCAGCAGTTAGAATATTCATCGCGCCAATGGCAGCTTGAAGTGATATGGGGACAACCGTAGGATGGAGTGGGAAGGGAACGGAACCACGGCTGCTCCTTAGCACTGGCAGAAGATCTGTGTGCCCTGAGCCAGCCAAGTATGATCAGTTTCCCTTCTAATACCCAGAGAGGGGGGAGGAAAAATCAGGAAAAACAGAAACATACAGCTGGAAGAGATTCCAAGGGTCATCTAGTCCAACCCCCTGCACAACTCAGGAAATCCACAACTAGCTCCTCCCATTCCCCCAGTGCCCCCTTCTGTATGCCCAGAGGAAAGCAAAAAAACCTCCAGGGTCCCTGGGCCAATCTGTCCTAGAGGAGAATTCCTTCCTGACCCCTGTATAGTGGTCCACAGAGGAGTTGAGCTCATCCCTACCCTCACTCCATCTCATGATCTGCCTAAATTCATAATGAGTCATAGAACTAGTTTGTTTCTATGCCCCACACCCAAACCTTTGTTTCATATATTTTTTTTCAACAGAAAACTTAGGAGAGCAGTGAAAAAAAGGATGGGGAACCTTTCACAAAATATTTTCTTTTAAAAACTGAGCGAGATGCTTCTTAGGGCAAGGATTTCCACACTTAAAATGTACAGTGTGAAAAAGTCCAAGGGACATCTTCTGGGCATGGAGCAGGGGGGGGGGTGTCACTGGGTGTGTGTGTGGGGAGGTATTTGTGAATTTCCTGCATTATGCAGGGGGTTTGACTAGAGGACCCTGGAGGTCACTCCAACTCTATGACTCCATGACATTTTCCCAATTTTTTTTTCCCATGGAAAAAACTGGGAAACATGGGGGAGTACTGGGGGGAAAGTTTTCTTCTTTTGAGTGGGGAAGCAACCCTTGTTTTAGGATTGCTAACCTTCAAATGGGGCCTGAAGAACTCCCAAAATTACCACTGATTTCCAGATGACAGAAGAAGAAGCAGAAGAGATTGGATCTCCCCGCCCTTCACTACCCAAAGGTGTCTCAGAGCGGCTTACAAACTCCTTTCCCTTCCCCTCCCCACAACAGACACCCTGTGGGGTAGATGGGGCTGAGAGAGCTCTTGACAGGAACAGCTCTTTTTCAAGGACAGCTGTGCCAGAGTTATGGCTTCCCAAGATCATCCAGCCAGGTGCAAGTGGAGGAGTGGGGAATCAAACCCAGTTCTCCCAGATTAGAGTCTGCGTACTTAACCACTACAACAAACTTAACCACTACACCAAAGATGGAATCCCTCCCGAAGTCTTGAAGGCCTCCTGCTTATACTTGATATACCTTGCAGTATCTTAGCAAAAGGGGATACCGGTGCAGACCACTGTACCGGAGTGAGAGGGGGAAAGCTGTACCCACTGACATTTCTTTGTGAACTGCATCTGTCCGATAATACCCCACCGATAATCTGTAGATGCAGGGAACAAATTTTCCAAGTGCTTATCAGGGAAACTTGAAAAGCACCGTCATTTTACTAAGAAGAAGAAGAAGAAGAGATTGGATTTATACCCCGCCCTTCACTAACCAAAGGAGTCTCAGAGTGGCTTACAAACTCCTTTCCCTCCCCCTCCCCACAATAGACACCCTGTGAGGTGGGTGGGGCTGAGAGAGATCTGACAGAAACGGCTCTTTTTCAAGGACAGCTGTGCCAGAGCTATGGCTTGCCCAAGGTCATCCAGCCAGGTGCAAGTGGAGGAGTTGGGAACCAAACCCAGTTCTCCCAGATAAGAGTCCGCACACTTAACCACTACACCAAACAGAGATCAGTTCCCCTAGAGAAAATGGCTGCTTCGGGGGGTGGACTCTACCGCATTATACACCGCTGACCTCCCTCCCTCCCCTAAACTCCATCCCAAATCTCCAGGACTTTCCCTATTGAGAGCTGGCAACGTTACTTACAAAGCATTTCTCTCATTCCAAATGAAAAAGTCTGAAGACATTCCCAATTTTCCAAATAGTTGTCGTTCCTCCATTTCCCCCTGTCTTTTATCTTGTCTGTCGACACTGTGTTCCTCTCCTCTGTTTGCCTCAGGAAATCAGACTGCAGATTCAGTTTTCCAATGCCGTCCCTCCACCCACACAGTTAGTTCAGTGGCAGAAGAAGAATGGGGAGTAGGTGGGAAGGCAGTGTGTGTGTGTGGGGGGGGGTTACCCGAGATATCTCTCTTTGGTAGGACGCCAGAGCAATTATGCCTCCGTTGGCCTGGTTGCCCTCAGTTCAGGCAGGAAATTGCGCCAGTGATAAACGGGCGGACTGGCATTTGTTCTCTTGGAAATGTCCTCCTTCATAAATTGCTTGTTTATCGTGGCCAAGTTTTCAGGACAGAGAGAGACCTGTTTGGGAGGCAGGGAAGAAAAAAAACAACAACACAAAGTGTGAGGGGGCTGAGATGGACTTCTTCATTCCCCCTTCCCCAAATGTCACAAAGTTTAATTGGAGTGGCTCTAGGGTTGCCAAGTCAATTTTTCTTACCAGCGGGGGAGCCTCGCCGGGCTCTGGGAGCCGTGTGTTGATGTGCGTGCGCGTGCCGCCACCAGCACATTACCAGAAGTGATGCACGACGTCGATCTGTGTGACACTGTGTGACACAGGCCACTGTGTGACACAGAGTGTTGGACTGGATGGGCCTTTGGCCTGATCCAACATTGGCGTCTCTTATGTTCTTATGATCACGTTGAAGGAGTGGCCCCGATCGTCGGAGGGAAAACCATAGAGTTTTCCCTCCGACGATCGGGGCCACGCCCCCCACGTGATTGACGTGGTTGCGTCACCTCTGGTGACGCAGCCACGCTGCGCTTCGGAGGGCGGAGTTCCCCCCGGGGCCCGATTCCGCGGCGGTGGGAATCGGGCCTCCAAAGCAGGGGTTTACTCGCCCCCACCCCCACTTGGCAGCCCTAAGTGGCTCGGTCCACTACAGAGAGCTTGACAGGGACTTTTCTGCCTTTTAAGAAAAAGGTCTGTTGACGTTCCTGCTTTCTGCAAGCAGACTGGATTTTGGGCAAGGTTGAGGTAATTTTCTTCTGTTGACGGACAGGTTTCAGCAAGAGCCCACTGACCTCTCCTCCATGCATCTATCCAATCCCTTTTTAGAGCTGTTTACACTTATGGCCACCGCTACATCCTCTGCAAAGATTGAATCCAATGCTGATTTAGGGCTCTGCAGATGGTTGGACATGATCTATCAGTGTCAGAGTTACTCTTAACAGGGACAGAAAGAGCAAAAAACTGAACCTTAACACTAAAATTCAGAACCTAACAAAGGTTAGTAAAATGTGAAAAAGAGGGCCACTATTAAAAACTAAATGTAAAAGATATACAGAAAAAGCTACATGTATTTATTAAGTACAAATTTAAAACATATATAAGGGCCCATTCACATCAAATATATAAATGACATAGCAATACACACGGTCTTTAAAAACCTGACCTGACGCGTTTTGGCCTGCATAGGTCTTCCTCAGAGGTCAAACAATTGAGTGGCAAGATGGCTATAAAAATATAATACACTCATGTAGACACAATCAGAATGGTGGGGGGAGAGATCAAGCGGGGTGGTGGTGGAGGAGACGGGGGAGGGAGAGCTTACCTGCTCCTGCTGGTTCCTCCTCCACCTGCTCAGTTTCGAGCTCTCCCGCCCCGCCCCCCGCGAGTTTCGCGGGTCTTCTTTCTTGCATACCATAAACTTACTTCCAGAATAAAACCACCAGGCACAGAATAAATATGCAAATGAGATCTTTAAAAGTGCAATCACTTGCCCAATGGTTCTCAAGTATAGACCTAAAGACAAAAAAATAAAAATCAATATAGCATACAATTTAAAACCTAAATGTAGGAAATAATACAAAAATAGTAGTTACTTTTGGTCCAAGAATTGCCTTCTCTGATTGTGTTGCCACAGTGTTCTTCAAGTGAAAAGCAGTGTTGGTCAACTAAAAATGCTGGAGCTTTATAACTAGTTAAGGATGATGTGATCCTAATGTGCAAGATGATGCATTGCCTAGAGAGTGTTTTCAGAAGGTCATGTGATTGCACCTTCCACATAGAGTATACTATTAAAAAATAAAGAAACAGTACAGATTTCAAACTTGATAGAACATTCAAAAAATTATACAATAATCTTGATAGTATAGCATGTATATACATTTGTATATTCCAATGTGCGGAAGGGTCTCTTTTTGCCCATTGATGCTCAGAGGTTTGTGGGTCTGGAAAGGTAGAAGACCCCTGGATAACTAGGTCTACTTGCATGCATTTGGACAGGGATTATCATCACATAAGAGAACCAGTTTGGTGTAGTGGTTAGGAGTGCGGACTCTAATCTGGGAGAGCCGGGTTTGATTCCCCACTCCTCCACATGCAGCCAGCTGGCTGACCTTGGGCAAGCCACAGTTCTCTCAGAGCTGTTCTCTCAAGAGCAGTTCTCTTTGAGCTCTCTCAGCCCCACCTACCTCACAGGGTGACTGTTGTGGGGAGAGGAAGGGAAGGAGATTGTAAACTGCTCTGAGAATTCCTTCGAGTAGTGAAGGGCAGGGTAAAAATCCAGTCTCCTCCTCCTCCTCCTCCTCTATAAGTGATAATCACATTAACACTTGAGTTGCTGGAGGAAAAAAAATCAACGTTTTCTCTATTTTCAAAACTTGCATTTTAATGCTGATACATTTCCCTCACGATTTGAATTCTAGACTCCGAATCTGAAGTCAAGCTTAGAGAATCACCCATCTCGACTTGCCAAGGGAACGAAAGAGTCAATAAGAATGCTTATTTTGCATTCTATCAGCTGTCAGAGCCTGTCGAGGGTTGACACCTATTGGATGTCACCTGTCAAACATTGTCAACTATTCCCCACCACATGTCAGTCACTCACAAATCCTAATGCATAACAGCTGTTAAACATTGACTATTCCTTGTCAGATGCTGTCAGATCCTGAAAACAATTGTGGGTTGTTGTTTTTCTTGCAAACTCCTTGGCTGCAAAAGTATCAGTGCCAAACATTAAATATTTTATGAATAGTTGTACAACTCTCTGTGTGTGTGTGTGTGTGTGGGTTCAGTGTTAGTGCCGTCAACTTGCTTCCAACTAATAGCGACCCTATGAATTAGTCTCATCACAGAGTTTTCAGAGGGGGTTGAGATTATCAGAAGCAGTTTGCCATTGCCTTCTTCTGCGGATAGATCCTCAGCCAGTGTCGTCTTCCACTGCTGCTGCTGCCAAGTAGCTGTCCCTCAAGGTTTCCTCTGCCCCATGGCCACTGGAGCTGTCAGCTCTCTTCTGCTGATGTGGCCGTTGATTTCTGAAAAGGGTGGATGCATCTTATTCTGGTGTCTCAGCTGTGATCGTTCCACCATGAGTGACTTTTAGAACAGATACAAGGAAGTCCTTCTTCACCCAAACAGTGGCCCTGTTCATATGAGGCGGTTTGGGCCGGGAGGGGGACAGAACGGGGGCAGAGCAAACGGGTGTGATCCCACAGCAACATCTGGGAATCGTTGCCTGCCCGTCCCTGATCTGTCCCAACCGCTGATAACGCGCACTAAAAAAGAACCACCTACCTAGGTGGTTGTATCCAGTACAGCGCCTCAAGCCGGGAAGTGGGGTTGGCCGTCCGTCCTTGCGCCGGCGCATCCCGGGCCCCGGCCGTACTGCGCATGCTCGAGCA
>NW_015160864.1:243162-248685 GCF_001447785.1 Gekko japonicus | reverse complement strand
ACCTCCTGATGGCACCTGGGTTTTGGTCACTGTGTGTCACAGAATGTTGGACTGGATGGACCATTGGACTGATCCAACCTGGCTTCTCTTATGTTCTTATGTCTGAGGCAGTGATGCTCTGTATTCTTGGTGCTTGAGAGGGCAACAGTGGGAGGGCTTCTGGAGTTCTGGCCCTGCTGGTGGACCTCCTGATGGCACCTGGGGCTTTGGCCACTGTGTGACACAGAGTGTTGGACTGGATGGGCCACTGGCCTGATCCAATCTGGCTTCTCTTATGTTCTTATGACTCTGCTAGGAGTTTAGCCTCTTGACAGAGTCTAAATTCCTTATGGTACTGCTCTGAGCTTCACTGAGACACACAGACCCCCTCACCACATTACAGTGTGCATCCAAGAAGGGTGGCATATACCCCTAAAATTGACAGAGGATAATCTGGTGAGGAAGGCAGATTCAATTCCAGTTTTTCAAATGACCTCCCTCCTCTCCTGTACTTGGGCTTCCTCTCTGTGTGAAAGTCTCGGCCTTCTGTAGCAGCCATTTTGTGATTGGCTCTACCTCCTGTGGCAGCCATTTTGTGTTTAGATTAGTCTTTCTTTTCCCCCTTAAGGAGAAAACACATCACAAGGGGTATTTTGGAAGCATCAGAGGTGCAGCCAGCCCCTCGAACTAGGAGAGTAGACCTTTGTGACCCAAAAGGCCCTGGGTGGGAAAAAGCACAAAGAAGAAAGGAAGGACACTACTTTCTAAAGACTTAGAATGAGAGGCCTAGGATTTTTTATTTTTTTGTGTGGGTCTTTTGTATTCATTTTCAACAAGACAAAAATACAGAAGAAAGGAAGGACACTACTTTCTAAAGGCTTAGAATGAGAGGCCTAGGATTTTTTTTTTTTTTTGCGGGTCTTTTGTATTCATTTTCAACGAGACAAAAATATATATTATTGTATGAAAAGAAAGGACGTCCTGAGCCTGTGATGTTTTCTTCTCCCAGGGTTAAAAGGAGGGTTGGAATTGTATAAAAACAGATAAAGTGTCAAATCCATCACGAACACTGCACGTTTCCCGTTCATAATGTACCGTAGACCTTTAGGGCTATTTATACAGAATTCAGCTTTTCAAACGGCTGGAAGATTGTTTGCCAGAAAAATGGGCATTACTTATTGCCCGTTATTCTTTTTCTAAAACGAGGCAGCTGGGCATGAAAATTTCTAATCATCCTAATAAGAAAGGAGCAATCTTTTGACCGATTTCCCTTTTTCTCTTAGTTATGTCTTACTTATTTTTTCCCCCATCCCCAGTACTTCACAAGGAAACTGGGGTTCCCAGGTCCCTCCTGGCCACCAGCAGAGAGATGGGGATGGGGGTAGGGTTGCCAGATTGGGAAGCTTCTGAAGATTTGGGGATGGAGCCTGGGGAGGACAGTGCCACAGAGCCCACCCTCCAAAGCATCCATTTTCTCCAGGGGAACTGATCTCTGTAGTCTGGAGATGAGCTGTAATTCCAGGGGATCCCCAGGTCCCACTTGGAGGCTGTAAAGTATGTAAAACGTATGTCCCCCTTTTTCATTCTCCTTCACGGCTCTTTTAAAATTAACAGTGGATTCAATACTGTTACATCATTTGCTTTCTGCACTTGTTATATTGGAGTTCCAGTTGCATGGGGGGGGAAACGAACCCACCAGGTGTGCATTCTGGGAGCATGATATGTGTAATCACTGGAGTTGCACTTGGAGATCTCCCTCTATTACAATTGTCTCCAGTTGACCAAGTTAAGTTCTCCTGGAGAAAACAGCTGCTTTGGAGGATGGACACTATGGAATTGCACCTGGGTGAGGTCCCTCCCCTTCCTAAGTCCCGCCCTCCCCAGGCTCCACCCCCCAAATATCCAGGAATTTCCCAACCCAGAGCTGGCAACCCTAGTAATCACCATGTCACATGAAAGGGCGATGTGTGGATCTCTTAGAGTTGCCTGCTCCAGGATGGGAAATTCCTGGAGACTGGAGGCGGTGGAGCTTGGGGAAGGCAAGCCCCTGTTAGACGCCCTGAGCCTCCGGGGAGGGCAGGATACAAATTTGAAGAATAAATAAATATAAAATAAGGCAGGGGGGACCTTAGCTATGTATAGAATCTGCCATTTTCTCCAGGGGAAGTGTTCTTTGTTGTCCGGAGATCAGTTGTAATTCTGGGAGATCTCCAAGCCCCACCTGGAGGGTGGTCACCCTAGTTCTCACATGGAAGCTGCATGGAGCATCCACACCTTGTTCTGTTCAGACACTACGGTGATTGTGCATCTCACTCTCCCAAAATATGTAGTTTATGGGCTTCAGCATTCGGTATAAACCGAACCAAATAAATACCCGAAAAAAACCTTATTGATATTTTCCGAATATTTGTTCAGCTGAATGCAGATTAGACAGTCTGATTCGGCTACTGATATAGCTGGCCCGAATAAAAGCTGATATGATTCGGCTTTTATTTGGGTCAGCTAGATCGCTGAGTCGCACCTTGGAGAAGGCATTCCCTTCACTCATAGAGGCTTGTCACCATGGTGGCATGACTCCTCATGTGAAGGGAAAGCATTCTTAAATGACTTCCCTTCACGCCCCAAATTGTGCCATGGTGGCGGCATGCCTCCATGAGTGAAGGGAGAAGGCATTTTAAAATGCCAAATAAATTTGGGTTTCCCAATTATTTATCTGAATCCCAATACCCAAATACCGATATTTTTCGGGTCCAATGGACCAAAATCAGAAAAAAGCTGGGGGGGGGGGGTTGTCCACACCCCTAGCTTCAGCTCCACATGAAGAGAACACCAAAATGTTGTCTGCAGAGGGCTAGTTAGAAAGAATGAAGCTTGTAATTTGAGGAGGTCACTAAACCGAGTGTCACAGAGCTTATGTACTAGCTCTGCCTACCCGAGGCATGGGTTCTCTTAGCTTTCTGCCTGACTGGAAGCTAATTATTGGGAAGAATAGCAAAAGGAAAAAGAAAAATAATTTCTTTTTTAAAAGTATGTTGCTTTATTTTTACATTTAACATTGAATGTATCCAAGAAAGTACTATTGCTAAGATTACTCCATGAACAATGTAGAAATATTCTCTCTCTCTCTCACACACACACACACATACACACACACACACACACACTTTATCCTGCCAGTCTAGTGTTGCCAATTTCCAGGTGGGGCCTGGAGTTCTTCCAGAATTTACAACTGATTTCCAGATGGCAGAGAACTGTTCCCCTGGAGAAAATGGATGCTTTGGATGGTGGCCTCTATGACATTATATCTCACTGAGGTCCCGCCTCTCCCCAAACCCGCCCTCCTTAGGCTCCACATCCCAAATCTCCAGGAATTTCTCAACCTGGGATTGGCAATCCTATGAGAAACAGCAAAGGAAAGCTTTCTGATTCCATAGGGGTAGCTTCAGTTCCTTCAGACAGCAGGTCTAAGAGGGGGTTGGAGCTATTTGTTTAACTCCCTCCATTATCCCCACTCCTCCACTTGCACCTGCTGATGTGACCTTGGGTCAGTCACAAGCTCTGGCACAAATTTCAAGCTCTTCTCGAAAAAGAGCAGTTTGTGTCAGAGTTCTCTCAGCCCCACCCACCTCACAGGGTGTCTGTTGTGGGGAGGGGAAGGGAAAGGAGTTTGTAAGCCACTCTGAGACTCCAAGTGAAGGGCGGGGTATAAATTCAATCTCTTCTCTTCTTCACGTTGTGAAAAATAAAAACCCAATCCAAAGTAAGAGTGCAATACAATTTCTATTGCAAGTGAAATAACCTTATACAAAGGGACTTGCCCTTGTTTAAAGAACAAGCAAAGAAAAACCAATGGGGATGATGCAGATAAGTAAATAGGCAAGTCGCACTAAAAAAAGAGGTTCTTCAGATGGAAATACAGTGAAATAAATACATCCTCAATCAACTGACTGTTTTCTTATCTGCCGAGGAAATGAATTCTAGTTACTCCAGACACAAAAATGTCTCTGGCCTGAATTGTTGCTTCAATGCCTCATGATCACCATGTCTGAGAATTTGTCCCGAATACCCTTGAGCTTTGGAGTTGGCAGCCTTCTGTTGTCATGGAAATGCTCCAATGAGCATCTTTGGCAATCCTTGGAAAAGTTGCTGGTGAGAAGGTAAATATAAATTCGGCAGCCCATTGAGAGTTAGTGAGGAAACTATAAATGACTTGATTAATGTCAGCCCTCTACCGGCACATGTGTCAAGGTTTCTTTTCAAAAATGGCATGATTAGCCACTAAGATATTTACTGTCAGTTCTCCCCGGGAAGAAAAGTTTGCTTCTTGAGTAGATTTACTACCTGATTTACCTAATTAAGCAACTCCAGGGACTTCGTACTCTGTAAGTTTCCAGGGTATCCCTGGAAGGTTTTCAGCTTAGCCATTCAGCAGATTGTCAACAGAAAAACTTTCTTATGCATGCAGAGCACATGGTATCATGCTGCGTGCCGATCTTATTAAATTTCAACTTGGAATTCTATCTCAAAGTATTCCAAATATTTGCCAGACTTTAATTTGCCATCCAGACATGGCAGTCTCTCTTCCCTTTTACTCAAAGTAAATAAACACAGAGAGAGTGTCACTTGAATTGGGGAGAGCTGGGCCCAGAGATCTGCATTGGCAGCAGGGCTATTTTTGGGCAGGAACGCACAACAGCAGAAACTCATTAGGACTGGCTACGTTAGGGGTGTGTGGCCTAACATTCAAAGGAGTTCCTGTTCCAAAAAAAAGCCCTGGGTTTTGACAACAAACAAGGTAAACAGAATAAGAAGCAAAAGGTGGGTGTGTCTGGATGACCACACTTCTGCGAACATGGGGTGTGCGGCCTAATATGCTAATGAGCTGTGCTGTCAGGGGTGTGTCCTAATAAGCAAATGAATTTCTGCTGTTGGATGTGGCGTATTATGCTAATGAGTTCCTGCTGGGCTTTTTCGGCAGGATGATCGTTGGGTGGTCCTGGGCCCATTACTCTTTCTCAACCTAACCTATGTCAAAGGAGTGTGGTGAAAAGGGGGGAAAAAAATGATGTTTCCTGGATCCAAGTAGCTCATTTTGAGATCCTCAAAAGATGGGTATGATATAGGGTTGACAAACTCCAGGTGGGGCCTGGAAGTCTCCCAGAATTACAACTGATCTCTAGACAACAGGGTTCAGTTCCCTTGGAGAAAACCCTCCCTTGGAGAAAACCCTCCCTTTGGAGGGTGGACTCGATGGCATTATACCCTGCTGAGGTTACATTGAAATGGGAAACAAGGAATGAACAGTCTAACCAGCTTCTTCTGATCTAAACTCCCTCTTGTCTAAAACCCTTCTGATCTCTTGAACAAAGAAAATGAAAGTCCCCCCAGAACTCCCCCCCCCACTGAGTACATGACGAACAGCATGTAGAAACATAGAATTACAGAGTTGGAATGGACCTCCAGGGTCACCTAGTCCAACCCCCTGCACAATGCAGGAAATTCACAAATACCTCTCCCTCCACACCCGCAGTGACTGCTGTTCCA
>NW_015160864.1:239289-242866 GCF_001447785.1 Gekko japonicus | reverse complement strand
TCTGTCAGGAAGTTCTTCCTTATGTTCAGCTGAAAACTCTTCTGATTTAGTTTCAACCCATTGGTTCTGGTCCAGCCTTCTGGGGCAACAGAAAAGAACTCCACACTATCCTCTATATGGCAGCCCTTCAAGTACTTGCAGATGGTGATCATATCACCTCTCAGTGGTCTCCTCTCCTAACTAAGCATACCCAGCTCCTTCGACCTTTCCTCCAAGGGCTTGGTCCCTTCTAAATTGTCGATTAGCCAATGGAGAATCTTAGATTACCTCGTTAAGAATATTGCCTCCTCATTCTATAGTGGGAACATCTACACAGAGTCTAATTGGTTCTATGTTAATTAACTACTATTTGCAAACACAAAGAACAGATTAACTCTTTCATGATGGATGGGGAGACACTTGCATATTCCAACAAAATGTATAAGGTTCTAAACTGGCCCTATTCCTCAGATGCTGAGCCTATTCATTTTATTTAGCTAGATTTTTATATCCTGCTCATTTCCCTGGAATGGGGACCACTGCATGCTTCTGTCTTCCTCTATCTTATTCTTAAAACAACAGCCCTGTGCAGTAAATTAAGGTGAGAAAGAATGACTGGCCAGTCTCAGATCACCCGCCATCAAGCTGCCGTGGCAACACTGGGATTTGAACCTGTGTCTTCCAGATCCCAGTTTGATCCTCTGTCCACTACACCACACCTGTCTCAGTATCAGCCATAGGTAGAGGCTTGTGCAGCTACTGCTGCCAAAATGTTCTTCTCCATCCGCATAGATGAGTTCATGAAAAGATGTACTATAATCAGAGAGATATTGCAAGCGAGCCTTCCAAGAAGATATGGATTTTAGTTTTCTTGGCAATCTCATTTTAATAAAGAGGATGTCTTCAGTCTTCAGGGGAGTGCAGATATGTATGAAAAGATACTGAGCTAACCCTTGAGACAGTCTAGGGTTGCCAGGCACGATCATCACGCCGGCAGGGGGATTGGGGGGCGGTCCAGGAGTGAGCCGGGACATTCCCGACACGATGACATCATGTGGAAGTGACATCATCGTGATGTCGGCATCGGGGGCGATGCTCTACTTTTTGTGCAAACTCTGTTTTAAAATTGGGCTCAAACCACAAAGTTGTGCCCAAAAAGCAGAGCGTCGCCGCACGATGTTGCCGATGCGATGATGTCACTTCCATGTGACGTCATCGCATCGGGGACATCACTGCTCCGGAGTGGCAACCCTACTTGATATCCCTCTGAATGTTCAGCAGCAATCTAGATAAGAAGGTCCACTGTTGGGGTGGAGAATTCTGTGTCTTAGTTTGCAAAACGTATGGAGCCCCCTGACCAAGGATACACTGTGTTATTTCCCAGTTGTGCAAGTCTGATCTGATAGGTAGTCCGGCTTGAGCATTCTGCACTCCGGTTCCAGTTCAGTCGTCGGTCTCTGAACGTTCAAAACTGCAGAGTTCTCACAGGTGGTGTCGCTGAATTATTCATCGGCACTTCATTATCTCCCTCTTGTGCAGTTCAAAGGACGGGGAAGGCACGATGAGTCGCCCTCCTTGTTTCTCAGCGGGCTGAACGGCTTGCCGCTGTGTCAAGTTGATGCTGCTTCCTGATTATTTACCCGAAAAGAGTAGCACTTCTGGCTGAACTGCCTGCTGGAACCTTCCAGAGTCAGATTGGCTTGTTAAGGAAACACCCGGGTCGAGCAAAGCAGGCAGACGCTGCCTAACCTAGAGACTTAGTTAGAATGCTTATCAGTAGGGGAAAGACATCCCCCACCCCCTTTCCTCTGAAGATCATTTGGTAGTTTGACAACATTCTTTTGTTTCCCCTTTAAAATACCTACAGATATTTCACCAGAGCACCTTACCAGTTCACTTCAGCACTTAACCACCACACCAAACTGGCTCTCACCAGATGTTTCACCAGAGCACCTTACCAGATCACTTCAGGCAGAATTCTACATATTTATTTATTATTTCCAATTTGTATCCCGCCTTGCCAGGGAACTGGTAGATCTGGTATGCATTGGCTTACCCTTTGCCTGCTTCAGGTGCTCTGACCCACCCTTTCTTTTTGGCCGGCAAGAGAAATGTGAGAGATGGAAATGTCGTTACGCAATTTGTGGACATCAGTTCTGGGGAGGCCGGCCTCCACGTGGGGCCTGGGGATCCCCTGGAATGACAGCTCATATCCAGAATGCAGAGACCAGTTCCCCTAGAGAGAATGGATGCTTTGGAGGGTGGTCTCTGTGGCATGATACCCCACTGAGGTCCCTCCCCTCCCCGGCCTTTATCCCCAAATCTCCAGGCACTCCCCAGCCTGGATCTGGCAACCCCCAAGCCCCCGCTAGTGGCCAGGGTGGACCTGTCAACCCTGCCTGGACCTGATGTCACCAAGCCAGGCAATCCTCTGAAGTATGCATTGGCTTACCCTTTGCCTGCTTCCGGTGCTCCGACCCACCCTTTCTTTTTGGCCGGCAGGAGAAATGTGAGAGATGGAAATGTCATTATGCGATATGTGGACATCAATTCTGGGGAGGCCAGCCTCCATGTGGGACCTGGGGATCCCCTGGAATGACAGCTCATATCCAGAATGCAGAGACCAGTTCCCCTAGAGAGAATGGATGCTTTGGAGGGTGGTCTCTGTGGCATGATACCCCACTGAGGTCCCTCCCCTCCCCGGCCTTTATCCCCAAATCTCCAGGCACTCCCCAGCCTGGATATGGCAACCCCCAAGCCCCCGCTAGTGGCCAGGGTGGACCTGTCAACCCTGCCTGGACCTGATGTCACCAAGCCAGGCAATCCTCTGAACGTTGATGGTAAATGGTCAGCCCGCTTTCAGCTTGTGTATAAACCAAACCACAATGTCACGTGGTTGTTTACTTATTTACCTAAGAATACATTTTCTTTTTTAAAAGGAGCGGGGGACTCACATATATTCATAAGCAATGCTCCCTCTAAGCTGCAGAGCCTTGTGAGCAAAAATTATACTTTGTGAGCTCCTGGCGTTAAAGTTGTGAGCGAGCGATTTGGCGGCTGCATACATTTAGTTTGCTCTGGAGCCATCCCTTCCTGAGCGATGACAAAAATCTATGAGCTGGAGGCTAAAAAACTGTGCGCTAGCTCACACTAACTCATCTTAGAGGGAACCCTGTTCATAAAGTGCTGCACTTGGCAAAGGGAACCAGAAAGGGGAAAGCCGAGCAGTGGGGCTTAGCTTAGGCCAAGGACCCCCATTTTATACCCTGGCATCCTCACCGCTGCTGACCTCTCAGTTCACTACTGACAACTAGTATTGGGAGTTCTCTCTGCTTGGGCTCTTTAAGGCAGAGGTGCTGGGCTGTGGCTCCTTCTCCCCAGCCTCTTCCACCCACTGTTCCCTTTGGCCATGTCCAGGGGTCATTTTGTAGAAAAAGAGGTGCAGGAGCTCATTAGCATAACTCATTAGCATAACTCATTTGCATATGCCACACCCCCTGGCATCACCAGAAGTGTGTCAGAAGGCAACACCCCCCGCTCAGGCTCCACTGGACTGTTTTGGATTGCCAGCTATTGGGGGGGGGGGGAACCTGCAGAT
>NW_015160864.1:199236-239198 GCF_001447785.1 Gekko japonicus | reverse complement strand
GGGGGGGGGCTCTACAGCTTACCTGGCTGCTTCTTGCTCTGACTGAGGGCTGCTGGGAGAAGGGGGTGGGGCATGTTGCATGTGCCCGCCCCCTGGGCTCTTTACTGCCGGAGCTCCGCTCCTGTGCGCTCCTGCAGGAAATGACCCCTGGCCATGTCTGTCGGCCTGTATACTCTGCACTTCTTTGCAGAGCCCACACTTCTACTGCACGAGCTCTGCTGCCTTTTATCCGGGGGGGGTCACAGATACAGACCAGCTCGTACTCCCCTTTATCGCAGAGAGGATGCAGCGTGGTGGCGATGCCCACCTGTAGCCTCTCTGCCAAGGCCCTGACCCGTGGGAGAACAGCTGTCAACTCAGGGCCCGGCTCCAGTGTGGAGGCCGGTGCCTGGTCTAGCCCTCGAACCAGGGGGATGACTTGCCCTAGAGTGGCTGTGTGGCTGCAGAGCGTGCTGGCGGTGTCCTGGAAGGGCCTGAGGACATGCACCCTTTGGGAGTTGTTGGAGCTGATGCTGAGCTCCGCTTCCCCATGGTAGGATGGTCATGGAGGAGATGACATCCCACGCCATGCTCTTCTTCTCCACCAAACGTGCAATGAGGGCATAGGCGGAGTTCCTCATCCCCTTCTCCCTGCCTCTCGCACAGCAGACGGGCAGACTTGATGCGGTGCAAAAAGTGGGTGGCCCGGTGCTGGCGGGTCTCAAGCAAGGACCATAACTCGAGGGGGGCAGCAGACCAGGGGGCCTTGACAGTACTCCCCAGCCCCAGAGCATCCTTCACCACCAGCCGAAGTGTGCGTACCGGGCAGATGATGTCCTTCAGGTGCACACGCTTCACCCCTGCCCAGATGTTGGCACTGGTGTCCATGGTCACGTAGTCGTCGATGATGTTGCCACCGCCCACCCACTCCCTCAGGCTACTCTGGATCACGTGGCAGCGATGTTTTGCACTGTGTGGTCTGCATCCGTCCTCTACACATCGAGCAGGACCACTTTGTCGTCTGGCGGCAGGACTGTCCCTTCCTGGGGCCTGACTGCTCCAGAGGCCTGCCTTGAAGTGCACAGTTCTGCCTCATGCTCTGGAGAGCTAAGACTTGGCCATTGCCATGGCAACTGCCACTGCAGGCTATGGCCTCCATGAGGGAAAAGGTTCGGCCATCCACAGCCATCCTCTCACCGATAACGAGGTGAGTGCCTGCTTCCTGGGCTCTCTGTGTAGCCCTTTTGACCTCTTGGAACAGGGGAGAATGACCTCTTGGAAGGTGACCAGCCTTGTTGTCTCGCCCATAGCAACCCAAGTGCAGGGAGCTTATCTCTGCTGAGAGGGAGTGGACTTCTTCTTCCACCCACTGGCCACCATTCTTTCCTCCAGTGGCAACATAGTTAGGTGCACCCTTTGCAGGTCCCTGCAGAGGACAGAGGACAACAAGTGTTTGGGGTTTGTGCCCCTATGGACATGGGCATAACAGTCCTGGCACTCTGCCACACAGGGGTCACTGGGGAGGGTACGGAAATGTGTCCAAACTGTGGGCTTCTCTCCCGCCCTCTGAATCACTGCTGTCAAAGTCTTCCCCTCCAGAGAGTGTTGGCAACTGCTGGTGTCTCTGGGCAGTGCTGACAACTCTTTTGCCTCTGCAGAGACCCCCCCAGGGATGGATCAGGGGAAGGGGGCTCCAAGACCCCTGGTGATGCCATGCTAGGGCCGGGCTCCAGTGGTCTGGCAGGGTGGGTTTGGTCCCCAGGGACTGGGCCCTGTGGTATTCAGGGAGTGGAGGACTTCTTACCTCACAATGAGCACCCTTTGCACCCACTTTCACCCTCACAGCACACAGAGGTGTTCACACTCGGGAGGGGTGGTAGGGTTTAAATGTGGGAGACCGTTTTTAGGGGTCTGTAACTGGGACTCCATGAATGTAATCTGCCCCCAACTTGGAGAGATGGTAGAGGAGCTGGTGGCAGGGTGAGGTTCCCTGTGTGTTTGGTGTGTGTAGCTTGCATGGGGTCCATTCTATATACTTTTGGACCTGCACCTGACATTTCCCCCAAAAGCTCTTCCCTGGCTTGACCTTAGTCCTTTTGGGTTTATACTGGTTCTGCTGGGCATATTGTGCTGGTTCTGCTGGGCTTGCAAAAATACCCCTCACCTTCAGTTTCTACTGCAGAGATTCTCTGGGACTTTGAGTCTGTTCTGCTGGCCTTCTATTTTCTTTTCTTCATTTTTTGCTGTTTTCTTTTCTCCATTGGAAAAAAGGAGGATGGGGATACCTTTTTTTGGAGGCCGTAACTCAGACCCCATAAATCCAATCCTCGCCAAAGTTGAAGGGCAGGTATAGGAGAGTCAGCTGAAGATCCCTGGTGAGTTTGGTGTCTCTAGAATGCCTGGGGAGCTGTTCTACTGCATAACGAACCTTACAAACTCCGCTGGTTCATTTAGCATCTGAAAGTTTGTGATGGTTCGTGAACTGGGCATGCCACAAAGAATGAACAGAACCACATTTTTCCAGTTCATGTCCATCCCTATCCAAGAGTGCTTTGTTTTTTTATGTTTACTTTTCCTAATACTCAAATGGATGAGGGAAATGAGCAGCATGATCCTATTTTTATTCTACTCGTCTTGTTTCCGCTTTCTTCCCAAAGAGAAAGAATATCTCCCTATTGTAACCAAGACAATTCCTCCAGCCGACATTAGACTTCTGACTGTGTAAGGATGCCTTGTCGGCTTGTTGTGTTTTATGTGCAGGAGTTGAGTGTCTGCCACGAATGGGACTCCTCCAGAGCTTCCAGGGCCTAACAGTAAATTAATTACCATGATGAAGTGATTTATTTTGCTCAAATCCACTCTGCTGGCTAATGAAAAGCCCTGGAACTCTGCTATTACAACTCATTCAGTGCTTTGTCTTAATGGTCCAGAAGAAGCTTGTTATTTATTTATTTTTTATTTTAGAAAACAAGATTATGATATATAAGGGATACAAAAGGAAATAAGGGTTATATAATAATACCTAAGGAATATAAAAGAATACATTACGGAATATATAAAACGAAAAGTTTTTCTCCCCAGCTCCCCTCCGTAATTTTTAAGATATTTCAAACATTTTGAATTACAGATTTTGTCACTATTTATTTGTTTATTTTTATTTTTTATTTATACCTTGCCCTCCCCACCAAAGCAGGCTGAGGGCAGCTTACACAATTTGATACATAAATAACAATTTAGATCCACATAAAATCATCTAAAAACAGTTCAATTATAGAACAATTCAGTGTCGTAAGGTGCTAGTGATAATTAATTAATTACTTAACGATGGTGTACTGTACTAGTGCATACAAGGTCTAACTAAATGTTCTGCTGATATGAGTGGCAGCAAAGGCTGTAGATGTCAAAGTCAAGGGCCAGGGCTCTATAATTAGAATTGTTGGTGGTAATAGTGGTGGCAGCTCCTTAGTTAAAGGCCTGGTGGAAGAGCTCTGTCTTGCAGGCCCTGCAGAGCTGTAGACGGTTTTGCAGGGCCCTGATCTTTTCTGGGAGCTCATTCCACCAGCATGGAGCCACCACTGAGAAGGCCCTGGTCCTGGTAATAGCCAGCCTGGCATCCTTGGGACCTGGGAAGGCCAGTTGATTTTAAGACCCTGACTGTAGTGCTCTCTGGGGTATGTATGGGGAAAGGTATTTTACAAACCCATCAGGTATTTTACAAATATATTATTAATTTCATTGTTGCTACATTCTATGTTAAATATGTCATCATTTCTAATTACCATTTCTTGCTTTTAATATACCAAAATTTCAAGGAAAATCTATTCTATATCTCACAAGTCTCTGCCTATTGCCATGGGGTGGAAGGCTGGGAATCTGGGTCTGCCTTTAGTATGGTATAGTGGTTAATGTGTGAGACCAGGATCTGAAAGAACCAGGTTAAAATTCCCACTCTGCCATGGAAGCTTCCTAGGTGTCTTTGGCCAGTCACTCTGTCTCAGCTGAACCTCACAAGATGGGTGTTGTGTGCAGATAAAATGGGGGTGACTGTGGGGAAGCAGACCTTGAAAGCACTCATTTCTACCCAGAAAGTAGGGTTGCCAGCCCCCCCCCCGATGGGAGTGGGGTAACCCCTGCTGTCATAGGCTCTTGCCTGCTGTCAGCCAGTTGGCGGGGGATCCCACCCCCAACTGACCTTTTGGGGCCTACTTCCACTTTCAGGCCTACTTCCAATTGGGGGTGATGCTCTGGTTTTTGGGCAAAACTCTATAGTTTGAAGCTGAATTTACCATAGAGTTTTGCCCCAAAACCAGAGTGTCACCCCAATCTGGAAGTAGGCCCGAAAATGCTCCACATCATTTCCAATTCCCCAGGAGGATGCCTGGAGACACCTGCTGGCCAGGTAAGTTGACCAGCAGTCCCGACCTGATCCCCCACAGGCACCAGTAACTTAGTGGGAGAAATGCCACCGCCCATGGTCAAGAGTCCATGTGGACTTTGTGGGCCCTTTTCAGGGGCATATCTTTTTAATTGTAGTAGACGCCTTCTCGAAGTGGCTCGAGGTTGTCCCCACATCCAAAATGACAGCACAAACTGTAATAAGTGTATTGAGGAAACTGTTTGCAACGCACGGGTTGCCAGATACTCTGGTGTCTGACAACGGGACATGCTTCACGGCCGCTGAATTTAAGGACTTTTTGGTGGCAAACCTCATTGCTCACAGCATGTCCACACCATTCCACCTGGCAACCAATGGGCAAGCTGAAAGAATGGTGCGAACTACAAGGGAGACTTTCGGCCGTTTGGTGCAGGGAAACTGGGGCCAGAAGGTGGCGTCTTTCTTGCTGCACCAACACCTCATGCCGCTCTCCATGACGGGGTGGAGTCCAGCTGAGCTGTTAATGGGCCGACGCTTTACCACCTTGCTAGACCGCATGCACCCAGACTTAACCTCTGCCAGGCCACCAAACAGTGAGTCAACTGAACAACCCAGGGTGTTTACTGAGTGTGAATGTGTATATGCGAGGAATTACGGTAGCAGACACAAGTGGTTACCAGGCACAGTAACCCATGTCTTCGGGTCCCGCCATTACACAGTAAAGCTTAATGATGGTCGAGTAATTAAACGCCATATAGATCAGTTGTGCAAGCACTGGAGTGACTCAGTCCCTGATTCCCTTCCCCAGATAGCCGATGTACCAGACTTGGACAGTCAGGTAGAGTCTCCGGACTCCAAACCGACTGAGGGCTTCCAAGCACTGGAACCCTCAGGCATAGTCAAGGGCGGGCAGAGCCATGACTATGCGTATCGGCCACGGACTCTCAGTTCCATTCGGAATCAGACTGAACCCACTTCCAGGGAGCCCGAAGTTGTTCCTCCTTCCCCTCCTGCAGTAAATATCAGATGATCCCAACGGGTCAAGCAGCGTCCTGCTTACTTGAGTGAGTATGACTGCTCAAGGGTTGTCTCGTCTTAGGGGGGAGGATTGTTGTGTATGTAATGGAATGGAATGAACGTACTGAGCTTGAAATCTGAAAGGTATTGTAAACTGAACTATCAGAACAAAAGGAGTTCTGGAGGGAAGCAAAGTAATTGGTCTTTATGTACAGTTTCTGATTGGACCTTAGCTGACATGTGGGTGTGGCTTGCCAAGCCCGGACTGTTTAAAAAGGAGCCTGTTGCTCCATTGATTTGTCTCATTCTGTTCGTCTGACTACGTGTTCAATAAAGCTGTTATCACTGTTCACCTGCTGCCTCGAGTCTCGTATCTAACAGTTTACATGATGTCCCTTTTAGTCACGTCCGTTGAGTCATTTGCTCCCCTCATAATCATTTCAGCCTTCTGCTATGAATAAAACAACACCTCAGGGTCACCAATGTGGTCCCCTGGTGCCCGCCAAGTGTTTTTAGAAGGTGAGCGGGGCCAGGTGGGGCTTTTGCCCAATAAGGCTTCTGATCGGCCATTAGAAATTTGATTGGGCAGATTTTTAAAAACAGTGCTCTGGCAGCAGCTGCCACCCCAGCACCAGGACTTTCACTGTGTGACTGAAGGTAAGGTGCAGCAGCCATTTTGTGTTGCCTTTGCCTCCTGCAGCAGGCAGCCATTTTGTGGCTGTGCCCACCACACGGTGTTGGGCTGCGATCACACACACTCAATAATCCACTTCCAATGCACTTTCCAACTGGATTTTGCCAGTTCACACTGTAAAATCCAGTTTGAAAATGCATCGAAAGTGGATTGAAAGTAGATTATTTAGTGTGTCTGATCACAGCCTTAGAGTTCCAACGGTGCCAATGGGCTCAATAAGGTTGGGGACCCCTGCAGTATATCAAGGCACCAGCGTAAACAGATCCAGAGGTTTCTGGTTGCTTTAAAATGTTGGAAATAATCAGGGCTTTTTTTCTGGGGGAACGTGCTAGAACAGAGTTCCGGAACCTCTTCAACAAAATGCTTTAAAAATGTATACAGACTGAAAACTTCATTTCCCTCTTAAAAGTTCTGGAAATAATAGAAGAAGAGATTGGATTTATACCCCGCCCTTCACTTGGAGTCTCAGAGCGCCTTACAAACTCCTTTCCCTTCCCCTCCCCACAGCAGACACCCTGTGAGGTAGGTGGGACTGAGAGAACTCTGACAGAAACTGCTCTTTTCAAGAACACCTCTGACTGAACTATGGCTTGCCCAAGGTCATCCAGCAGCTGCGAGTGGAGGAGTGGGGAATCAGACCCGGTTCTCACAGATTAGAGTCCACTCTTTAACTACTACACTAAACTGGCTCTTTCCTGGATTTGCAGCACTTGCAATATCTATGATGTATAGTTCAGGTCAGATACCGATACGTATGGTTCAGGTCAGATACCGATTAATAAAGTTCTGATTGCATATTCCTAGATTACATTAGAATGTGATTTTTGCCTTTTAACGGCACCCCTTCTTCCATTCATCAGACTTCAGACTCAATACTATCATCACCCAAAGTCATTATCATTGTGTTATTATCACTGTAAATCAGGACCTGCAGATTCTGCTATTTAGCACTCACATCTGTGCTCCGGGAACTGAACTGCCAATTCTATTTTGGTAAATAGGTGTAAATACAGCAGGCTGCGGGAAAGCACATCTTCCCTCTAATTTTTGCACAGTTCTGCCTTCCTGTACTCTAATATCATACGTTTGGAACATTTATCTTCAAAAAAAGAGATATGTAATTTTACATCATACATTCATGATTCTTGCCTTGGCTATTTCACATTGCCATTTCACTCTGCAATAGCTCATTTCCTCCTATTCAGGAAACAGGCTATTGCACATCATTCCTGAGAGCCAGTTTGGTGCAGTGGGTAAGTGCGCAGACTCTAATCTGGGAGAACCGGGTTTGATTCCCCACTCCTCCACTTGCACCTGGCTGGATGACCTTGGGCAAGCTGTAGTTCTGACAAGAGCTGTCCTTGAAAAAGAGCAGTTTCTGTCAGAGCTCTCTCAGCGCCACCTACCTCACAGGGGGTCTGTTGTGGGGAGGGGAAGGGAAAGGAGTTTGTAAGCCGCTCTGAGACATCGTTGGGTAGTGAAGGGTGGGGTATAAATCCAATCTCTTCTTCTTCCTCCTCTGCACTTAGAGCACAAGCTAGGATATAGTTTTTTTCGGAGGCACTTGCTGATGAGAGTACTGAGCATGGTTTGTCCTCATGCTCTCTTCCCCTTTTTCCTTCCCTCATATGCAGAACTGAGATTGAAGGCTTCTAGTTTCAAAGATACCACCGCTTATTTTAGCATCTGAATCCAGGTGCCTTAAAATAGTACTTTGTCACCCACAAACCAGGGCTCAGATTTGAAGCTACACGAGAGCAGCGGTGCTTGCAGAGGGGACCTCCTCAGCCTCATCCATTCCACTGTGGCCTGCCATGCCTCCTCCCAGCTGCTGGCCCTCGAGGGTTGATGAACCTTCACGAACAGCATACCAAGAGGTCAGCATTGAAAGGTGCCCCCTTCTGCAAGCAGGAGCTTTCCATGAGCAGTTAAGCCAAGGATTTGGAAGGATCATTTTATGCCGGTTTAGAATCTACTCTGTAAAAATGTAATTTTTTTTAAAAAAAGAATCTGCTCTGTAGGTGAGAAGTAGGGTTGCCAAACCCCCTGGTTTGGCAGGGATCCCCCACTTTTTTGAGGGTTCTACCCACCGGCAGCCAGCTGGCCAATGGGGAAGCCCCGCCCCCAAGCCCCAGCACCCGCAGCCACCTCTCTCCCTTTTCCCTGCACTTAAAGGGGCCCCTTTAAGTGCAGGGAGCTGGCATTTCCCCGTGCGTGCATCGGGTAGGCGGGGGGCCGATGTCCCCAATGTGACATCATCACATCGGGGATGCCCTGTCCCCACCGGGAAGGCCCCCCAAAGTTCCCTGCTGGGGGTCAAAATGGACTTGGCAGCCCTAGCGAGAACTGAGCTACAGTCTATGAAAGTATCCGCCAGAGCAGGGGTGGCAAGACTTGCTCAGCGTAAGAGCCACATAGAATAAAAGTCAGATGTTTGAGAGCCGCAAGGCATGAACAAATAATACACACAAAGTTTTAATTTTAAAAATATGCAGATTTGCTTTTTATTAACCTTAAATGAGACTGCCAAAAATAAAAACAAAAGGGGTAAAAAAGATATTTATAATGATATTTATTTGTCTAAGAGAGAGAGAGAGAAAAAGATATAAAGGTGGAAAGAATGAAAGAGGTGGGGAGAGAGAGAGAGAGAGAGAAACAAAGAAAGCAAATGGGAGGGAGGGAGGGAGAAAAAGTATGCCTCCCCTTTGCTTTCCCAGCTGCCCTGCTAGGAGCCGCACAATATGTGTGAAAGAGCCGCATGTGGCTACGGAGCCACAGTTTGGCTACCCCTGCTCCAGAGGCTGGCCTACAAGTTACATTTGACTCGTGACAGCCACAGGGACTTAAAGTCAGACTAGTTCCCCATGGGACTCAGTTCTCAAGCACATGGGATCCTGATTTAAGCTGGGACTGTGGCATATGGGGAGAAGAGGCTCCTGTCTTCCCTCAGAAACCATTTTTCCCCCCGATGGGAAATGGCCTGAGGAGGGGACAGCGTCTCTCCTATTATGGCTGCATGCGTATCGATGGGCTACTTTTGTAGTGGCCAATGGAACAACTAGCATCCCTGAGGCTGTTTCAGAGGGGAAATGGTGGGAAGCAGGTAAGGTTGCCAGGTCCCCGTCCAGGTGGGGGTTCCACCTGCAAATGCCCCCAAACATGATGTAATGATGTCACCCCAAAGTGATGTCATCACGGTGCCAACGTCAGAAGGTGACACTCTAGGTTTTGGGCAAAACTCTATGGTTAACTTGGGCTCAAGCCATAGAGTTTTGCCCAAAAACTAGAGCATCACCCCTGACATCAGCAACGTGATGATCTCACTTCCTGGAGCCTCCCACCGGGATCCAGGTAGGACCTGGCAACCCTAAAAGGAGGAGTCCCTTCTCCCTACATGCTATGATTGTCCTAACCTGAATTGGAGCATTGCATACCTGAAAACTAGCTTCTCACAGGGGACTTGCAGCTAACTTCTGTGTCCCCGTGGTGGTTACGTAAGACTGCCAAATTTCCCAGAATGGCAGGAAACCTCCTGCCAGCAGCCCTTTTCCTATCTGCCACTTGTGGGGAGACAATGGGGGGAATTGTCATCACACCGGAAGTGACATCACATGGCTAGATAGCCCCCACCCCACCGGTAAGTCCCTTGATGAGCTGGGAACCCTATGTTTACATGTCCGTAATATGTCGTTGGGCCTTGGATGTCACAAGAAACAGCCGTTTCTTTCAATGCAGGAAGTTCTGAGTCTCAGCTTTGTGTGTGAGGGGAAGAGGAAGGAAGATGGCAGGGAATCGTATGAGTCTAAGAACAAACCGTGTGCGTTCCTGTCACAATAAACCAGACTTTGTTTATGATCTCTTCTTGCTGTCACTGTCTTTGTGGCTAATCCTGCCTTTACACCTTTCAATACAGAGAAATTTGGTGCCACAAACACACACAAGGGGTCATTTTGAACGGTCATTGCTGAGGGCCGATGTTCACCATGTTTTTCCCCTTTGGGGACAGGTAAACCTGTTGGAAATTATGGGTCCTGGATGGATCACGGAAAGCATCCTCTAGAAGTGTGAGGGCAGAATTTTCCACTCTGTTTTAATTTAAAGAGTCCCACGGGCATGATTTAATATTACCACAGCCATAAAGGGGAGGAGAAAATTATGGACTCCAATTAATGACACTCTTCTACAAAAGCTTACAAAGGAAATTATTAAACATGCAATGGAAACGGAGCACAGTTTTCTTTTGGTTGAGGACAGCGACCGGTACCATCTTGGCCGGCTCTCCTCTCCCCCTCCCCCTCCTTCTCCTTCCAGCTATGTTTCCCATATTTATAGGAGGCGGTGACCCAGTTGAGAATCTGATAACACCATCTGTGAATTGTTTTCATTTAGATTAACTCATTGTTGGAATTGTTTTTATTTAACTCGATCAATGGTTGAATTGTTTTTATTTTGATATAATTTACGACTGCTGTACATCGCTCAGAGCCGTGAATATTCAGGGATGGAGCAGTCCACAAATCGAAATTATAAATAAGTAAATTTTAATAACTAGTGGACAGCAGGCTTGAAATATATGTTTACTGGGAATAACTCTCTTTTAAGATGAGCCCTTTCATAAGGATAGAAGGTATCTCACATAGGAGATATGAAGGGCCTGCTTGGGTTCTGGCAACAGCATACATTATATGTAAGACCTGATATTAACATAGTGGCCGATTGCCTGGCCCCACTGGTGGACCTCCTGATGGCACCTGGCATTTTTGGCCACTGTGTGACAGAGTGTTGGACTGGATGGGCCATTGGCCTGATCCAACATTGGCTTCTCTTATGTTCTTATGCCTCACACACATGACCAGAGGCATACTTTTAAGAGCACTGCAAAGTAAACCACTCCCCAGATTGGCGTAAGAGAAGCCATGTTGGATTAACCCAAAGGCCCATTGGGGGAATGGAGATATAGGTGCAGCATCAAGAGAATACAGCAATGCTTTTGCACTGACAGGCTGACAGTGTGTTGTTGTTGTTGTTGTTAGCCATTCAGTCGTGTCCGACTCTTGGCGATTCTATGGGCCAGCTCTCTCCACGTCTTCCAATCTTGTACTGTTTTGACTGTGTACCACCAACTAAGATCAGCCAACCCCACCATATTGCACCACTTTTTTTTGCAGCTGGAATCTCCCAAATCAGACAGGAAACCGGAGGGGGGTGGGTAGGCAGGTTTTTGGCCATTCCTATAGTCTGCATCCAACCCTGCCTTCATTCTCAAGGCTGTCTCTTATCGGTGATAGCCAAGGCAGAAGGTAGGGACAGCAACTCCCCCTCCTAAAGAATAGGTCCCACACTTTTCAGCTACCATGTTGCAGAAAGTTGATGGACAAAGGCCGAAAGAGCAGGGGTGTCAAACATAAGGCCCCGGGGCCGGAACCTGCCCGTCCATGGCTCTAACTCGGATCACAAACAACTGGTATGTATGGACATGTAAGGCACTCTCCCTTTTATGGTATCCTTTGGAAAAAACCTAGTCTTGCATATGATTAAATACTTTGATTGGGGCTTTTGTGGGTTCCTCGGTAAATTAATTGCTTTCACTGCTAGGAATTAATTGCTTTTGTTTGTATTTTGAGTAAAAAATGGTATTGTTAATTGTGTTTGCCTGTGTCCTTCATAAAGTTTATATCTCCAGTACCTGGGATTACATTGTATGGCACACACGGCCCGGCCCGACAGAGTGACATTTATGTTAGATCTGGCCCTTGTAACAAATGGGTTTGACACCTCTGCTGGAAGAGCATGGTGTACCTACGGTTGCCCAGTGAGGTCGTGGCTAAGAAGAGATTTTTGAACCAACTATCTTCAAAAGCACAGCTTTGTCACCAAGCCAACTCCTTGGGGGGTGAGAGAGGTTTGGGATGGTAGAAGTCATTAATTAAAGAAAGGCTCTATTGTTCTTTGCCTACTGAATGGCAATTCATCATTAAAGTTTGTTAAAAATTCAGAAATTGCAAGGGACTGCAGCAGAGTAACTTTATGTAGTATCTAGGGTTGTCAGCTCTGGGTTGGGAAATACCTGGAGGGTGGGGTTTGGGGAGGGGCAAGACTTCAGTGGGGTGTGCCAAAGAGTCCTCCTTCCAAAGTAGCCATTTTGATGTAGTGGTTAAGTGTGCGGACTCTAATCTGGGAGAACCAGGTTTGATTTCCCCACTCCTCCACTTGCAGCTGCTGGATGACCTTGGGCAAGCCATAGTTCTGTCGGAGCTGTTCTTGAAAGAGTGGTTCTCAAAAGAGTTTTCTCAGCCGCAAAGTTCTTCCTAATGTTTAGCCGAAAACTCGTTTGATTTAATTTCAACCTGTTGGTTCTTGTCTAACCTTCTGGGGCAACAGAAAAGAACTCCGCATCATCCTCTATATGACAGCCCTCCAAGTACTTGAAGATGGAAATGGAGGAGGCCTCTCTGTGGTGGACTCAGGGAACTTGTTACATCTAGTTTAGTTCCTGACCTGACTTACCACACAGGGTTGTTGAAGGGTTGCCAGCTCTGGTTTCGGAAATACCTGGAGATTTTTGGGGTGAAGCCTGAGGAGGGTGGGGTTTGGGGCATAATGCCAAAGAGTCCAACTTCCAAAGTGGCCATATTCTCTAGGTGAACTGATCTCTGTTACCTGGAGATCAGTTCTAATAATGGGAGATCGCCAGCCATCAACTGGAAGTTGGCAACCCTAGGTTGTTGTGAGGGTATAATGGAGGAGGGGAGAATGATGCTGAGAACTTCTTTGGGTCTCCACTGGGGAGAAAAGTGGAGTTTAAATTTATATATACACACACACACACACACACACACTAAATCAGATCTTACATGAGAGAACTCACATAGTTCACTGAGGTTGGGTATTCTTGTTTCTTGCTCCCTTGGTTGTGTTTGAACAGCCAGCGTGCTCTAATGACTAGCCTGCCAGACTAACATCTGGTACACCAAGGTTCGAATCCCCATTTTGTCCTGGAAGCTTGCTGGGTGATTTGGGGCTAGTCACGCTCTCATCCCAACCTACCTCACAGGGTTGTTGTTAAACAGTTAAAACTGAGGAGGGGAGAGCAATGCTGTGTTTGAGAACACCAGTTATCCTTCAGATGTTTGTGCATTTTGAGCGAAAGGAACAAGCAAGAGATGGGAGACAGAAATATAGGCCTATTTGCTCTGCCAGCGTTTTTGTGTTCGGTATTCCGCTTGCAACAGCGTCACCGGAATTACTTTCAGGAGATGGCAACCGCTGAACTTGAGAGACTTTCCCTTTACCAGGCATTTTTATAGCCAAAAACGGGAAAGGGGGAAAGAAGAGTTGGTGACCTACAGCAAAGACGAGGACTGGTTGAATGATAGAGCTGAACAAAAACGGAGGAGGAGGAAATGCACTGTGAGATCCAAAGACGGGAGTGGTGTGTCATTGTGAAAGTGAGTGGTGGCATTGGGAAGAAAATGAGAGGGGAGGAGTTGTGGCTGGCCCTCTGTTGCTCAAGAAGGAGTTCTTGCTAAAAAAAAGGTGATAAGGATGTAAGAAAAGCCATGCTGGATCAGACTGAAGTCTCATCACATTCAGCATCCTGCTTGTCAGTTGTCACAGTGGCCAACCAGGTGGGTCTGGAAGTCCTACAAGAAGTCAGTAGCCCAGTCGTCTTCCCTTCCTGTTGGCCCCTAGGAACTGATGTTCAGAAAATCCATCTGCACCTCATGGCTGATAGCCTTTGATAGACCTGACCCGTGTTCCCTCTAAGCTGACTTAGTGTGAGCTAGCTCACATTTTGTTAGCCTCTGGCTCACCCATTTTTGTCTTAGCCCAGGAAGGATGGCTCCAGAGCAAACTAATTTATTCAGTAGCCAAATCCCTCACTCACAACTCTAATGCCAGTAGCTCACAAAGTAGAATTTTTGCTCACAAGACTCCACAGCTTAGAGGGATCATTGGACCTGAATGTTTAAGAACATAAGAGAAGCCATATTGGATCAGGCCAATGAGCCATCCAATCCAACACACTGTGTCACACAGAGGCCAAACTCCAGGTGCCATCAGGAGGTTCACCAGCCCCCTTTTGAAGCCACCTAAACTAGTGGTCCCCATTGCTTCCTCGTGGCAGTGAATTATGCAAGGTAACTATGAAGTGTGTGGAGATGGTCTTCCTTTTGTCCGTCATGAATCTTTTGCCCCTCAACTTCATGCTGTGACCTCAAGCTCTAGTACTGAACACATAAAGTTACTTTATTTTGAAATCGACCACTGATCTACTCAGTTCAGTATTGCCTATCCTGACTGTCAACAGCTCCCCAGAGTCTCAGGTCAGGATCTTTCCCATCACCTACGGCTACCTGATTCCTCTAACCCCATGGACCAGATCCCGCCAGGCCCTCCTGTCTTCCCCTGTCCTCTGAAGTTCACTCAACTTCATGTTCGCCCCTCATGGGGCTCAGCAGTGGAGCTGCAAGGCCGGCGGCGGCGGCCGGGACCATTGGGGGCGGGGTGTGTGGCCTTATGACACATTTCCGGTGATGTCAGGGGGTGTGGCATATGAGTTATGCTAATGAGTTCCCCTAGCTCTTTTCCTATGAAATGACCCCTGCCTACGGCTACCTGATTCCTCTAACCAGAGAGGCCAAGTATGGAACCTAGGACCTTCTGCAAGCAAAGTGGGTGGGCTGCCCCTCCCCATGAGAGGGACATGGAGGAAAATTCTCTCTTCATATGGGAACAGAAAAAAACCCCACAAGAGGTGAAGGGAAACTGGCATTTTGGGAAGCTGAGTTAACAGTTTGGCAATCGCTGCCCTGTGCTGAGCCTCCTGTGAAAGGGGGCTCCTGTTTTTACAAAGGAGTTTGTAGCATTTTGGACCTCAAGAAGGCAGCTGTGTTACTGTCTCACAATTACCAAAATCTGTAAAAACCATGGCACTCGTTTCCTTTAAGAAGCAGCGGACCTTTGATAAGCAAAAAATTAGACAACTTGCAAGAATAAAAACAGTCCTAAGGGAGACGCTAGTGGGGGTAGAGTCCAGAAGACGTATCTGCCAGGGTAAATCCATTTAGAAGGCATCTGCGAGTCTGACTTCTCTTAGAAATCAGGAAGTAGGTGGGGCTTTGTGTTTTTGTTGTTCAGTCGCACAGTCGAGTCCGACTCTTTGCGACCCCATGGACCAGATCCCGCCAGGCCCTCCTGTCTTCCACTGTCCTCTGAAGTTTGCTCAATTTCATGCTCGTTGCATCTATGACACTGTCTAACCATCTCATCCTTTGCCGTCCCCGTCTTCTTTGACCTTCAATCTTTCCCAGCATCAGGGTCTTCTCCAGTGAGTGCTCCCTTCTCATTTGGTGGCCAAAGTATTTGAGCTTCAGTTTCATTATCTGGCCTTCCAGGGAACAATCAGGGTTGATTTCTTTTCGGATTGACTGATTTGTTCTTCTTGCAGTCCAAGGGACTCTCAAGAGTCTTCTCCAGCACCATAGTTCAAAAGAATCTATTCTTCGGCGCTCGGCCTTCCTTATAGTCCAACTCTCGCAGCCATACATGACTACTGGGAATACCATTGCTTGGACCATGCGGACTTTTGTTGGCAGGGTGATGTCTCTACTTTTTATCATGCTGTTTGTGTTAGACTGTCCGTGGCTTTGTGTTAGACTGAAATTATTGCTGGTTCACTTTGCATTAACTGTTAGGTGCTGGTGTGATAGGAAAATTGTTTTGAACTCAATAATTCGTGAGCGGCACAGCCAGATGTGATGGAGGCATTAGAATGTTGCACAGGTCTGGCTCTGAACCCCCTCTTTTCAAGAAACTTACTGGATAACCTTGAGCCAGTCATTCTCAGCCTTACCTGCCTCCCAGGTAGAGCTGCCAACCTCGAGGTAGTACCTGGGAATCTCGCAGAACTACAATTGATCTCCAGACGATAGAGATCATCTCCCCTGGAGAAAATGGCTGCTTTGGAGGGCGGGGTCTATAGCGTTGGACCCTCCCCTTCAAAAGCCCTGCCGTCCCCAAGCCTGGAGACCAAATCTCCAGGAATTTTCCCAGCCTGGAGCTGGAAATCCTATTCTCCGGGCTGACTATAAAATGGAGACAGAGAGAGTCATGGACACCATCCCGAGCTCTTTGGAGGAATGGCAAGGCAGAAATGCACGGAATAAATAAATCAAGATGGGTAGCCGTGTTTGTCTGTAGCAGGCGAAAAGAGCTGGAGTCCAGTAGCACCCTCAAGACTAACAGAATATGGGGCAGGGGAGGAGCTTTCGTGAGTCTCTCCTCTCTTCTGCAGATACCAAGAAGTGAAGTATCTGAAGAAGTGAGCAGTGACTCATGAAAGTTCATGTCCTGCCACATATTTTGTCAAATAAATGTTCATTCAGGTATGGTTTGTATGGAGTTGGGAGTCTAATGCAGTTTTGGTTAGGGAGGCCTGCCTCCAGGTTGGATCGGGGGATCCCCTGGAATTACAGCTCATCTCCAGACTACAGAGATCAGTTCCCCTGGAGAAAATGAATGCTTTGGAGTGTGGATCCTTTGGTATTGTACCCCACTGAGGTCCCTGTCCTCCCCAAGCGCAATTGCCAAATCTCCAGGAGTTTCACCACCTGGATCTGGCAACCGCCCATCTCCCGCCGGTGTCCAGGGAGGACATGGCAACCAATGCTCCCTCTAAACCTTTGTGAACAAAGATTCTACTTTGTGAGCGACTGGTATTAAAGTTGTGAGCGAGCGATTTGGCTATTGCATAAATTAAGTTTGCTCTGGAGCCATCCATCCTGAGCTAAGACAAAAATGTGTGAGCCGGAGGCTAAAAAACTGCGAGCTAGCTCACACTAACTCAGCTTAGAGGGAACACTGATGGCAACCCTCATGTTGGTGTATTTCTTTGCCCACAAACATCACGTTTTGGGTTCTGATTCCACAAAGGGAATGTGTTTGGGAGCAAAGAAAAGGAATGGATGCAATCAGGTAGCCTCTGCCTGCTTGTTTCCGCTGCGCAGGGGGAATGTTGGTCGTTTCAAGCCTGGCTGCCTTAATCTCCAGGGAATTAGAAGTCTATTATGTAAATTACATCTTTACAATCCAAACCCATGGCGTATGACTGCAGAGTAATCTGCAGCGGTACATAAAAACAAGGATTTGGGTGTGCTTTTTCATGCGCGCACATATGTAATGTAGCATTTGATAGCCTCAGAAGAAGGAGATGGTCTCAAGGGCCAGACTTGAGCTGCTTTGCGAGATAGAGTAGCCATGTGGTTGCCAGCCTCCAGGTGGGGCCTGGAGATCGTCCGCTTTTACAACTGATCCCCAGCTGACAGGGATCAGCTTCCTTGGGGGAAAATGGCTGCTTTGAAGGGTGGACTCTGTGGCATAGGACCATGCTGAGGCCCCTCCCCTCCCCAGACCCCGCCCTCTCCTGGATCCATGCCCAAAGTCTCCAGGAGTTTTCCAACCCAGACCTGGTGACCCTAAGTAGCCAGCTTCCAGTTGGGGCCTGGACAACTGCTGGAGTGACAACGGCTTTCCATACGGCAGAGATCGTTCCCCCAGGAGAAGATGCCTGCTTTGGAGGGTGGACTCTATGACATTCTGTCTCACTGAGGTTGCTCCCCTGCCCAGAGGTTGCTCCCCTGCCCACACCCTGCCCTCCCCAGGCTCTACCCCAGATTCTCCAGGGCTTTCTGAACTCATCCCCTTTGACCCTCTGTGGTCTGTTGCTACCCAGACCAATTAGGGACTAAAGGGAGACTTACAGGGAACTGATGACATGGTTAACAGCAGGAGACATAGATCTCACTTCACCCATCAGTTTAAGGTAGTAGCTTTAGTAAGCCACCCTCACTCCCCTCATCTTCAATGTGTAGGGTTACCAGGTCCTACCTGGCAGCCGGTGGGGAGATCCTTCATCTGTTCCTGGACCTGCCGCACGCACAAAGCACGCGGGGTGTGATGACATCACCCAGAAGTGACGTCATTCTGTTGCCAATGTTGGGGGGTAATGCTCTAGTTTTGGGGCAAAACTGTATGGCTTGTCGCCGATTTAACCATAGAGTTGTGCCCCAAAACTAGAGCGTCACTGTAGGACGTCGGTGATGTGATGTCACTTCCAGGTGATGTCATCATGTCACCTTTTGGACCAGTTGGGGCAGGAGTTTCCACCCGCCAGCCAGCTGGCTGGCAGCAGGGAAGTGCCCCCCAATAGTGGAGGTTCCCTTGCCCCCAGTGGAGGTCTGGCAACCCTAGCAATGGGGGGTGTATGAAACCAGTTCTCTTTCGAGGGAATCCTAATGATTGCTGAGATCATGGATGTGAAGTGCTTTTAATTCATGCAAATGTGCATTAAAAATGACCAGCATTATTACACTTTAGAAGTGTGCATGAGGGGGAATATATTGGAGGGGTAAAGTTGCCAACTGGAGCTTGGGAAATTCCTGGAGAGTTGAAAAAGTGTTGGGTTTTATACCCCACCCTTCACTACCCTAAGGAGTCTCAGAGTGGCTTACAATCGCCTTCCCTTCCTCTCCCCAGAACAGGCACCTTGTGAGGCAGGTGGGGCTGAGAGAGTTCTGAGAGAACTGGGACTGGCCCAAGGTCACCCAGCAGGCCTTGTGTGTCTCAAAGTGGCTTACAATTGCCTTTCCCTTCCTCTCCCCAGAACAGGCACCTTGTGAGGCAGGTGGGGTTGAGAGAGTTCTGAGAGAACTGGGACTGGCCCAGGGTCATCCAACAGGCCTCATGTGTCTCAAAGTGGCTTACAATCGCCTTCCCTTCCTCTCCCCACAAAACAGGCACCTTGGGAGGTGAGTGGGGCTGACAGAGCTCTTTCAAGAACTGTGACTGGCCCGAGGTCACCCAGCAGGCCTCATAAGTCCCAGAGAGGCTGACAATCTCCTTCCCTCCCTCTCCTCACAACAGACACCCTTGTGAGGCAGGTGGGGCTGAGAGAGTTCTGAGAGCTGAGACTAGCCCAAGGTCACCCAGCAGGCCTCAAGTGTCTCTGAGTGGCTTACAATCGCCTTCCCTTCCTCTCCCCACAACAGACACCCTGTGAAAGAGATGAGGGAGTTCAGAGAGAACTGTGACTGGCCCAGGGTCACCCAGCAGGCTTCGTGTGGAGGAATGGGGAAGCAAAGCTGGTTCTCCATATTAGAGTCCACCACTCTTAATCACGACACTACGCTGGCTCTCGAAGCGGTGCTTAGGGAGGGTGGAGTCTGAGGAGGAGGAGGAGCTCAGCAGGGGTGTGATGCCATAAAGTCCTCCCTCCAGAGTTGTCCTTTCCTTACGGTAGGGTCGCAAAACTCCAGGTTGTGAAATTCCTGTAGACTTTGGGGTGGAGGCTGAGGAGGGCGGGGTTTGGGAAGGGAACTTGGCAGGGTACAATGCCATAGAGTCTACTTCCAAAACAGCCATTTCCTACGGGGGAACCGATCCCTCCAGTCTGGAGATCAGTTGTGATTCTAGGGGATCTCCAGGCCCCACCTTGAGGTTGGCAACCGTATCCCAAGAGGAATTGATCTCTGAAGCTTCACAGAAACAGTCATTTTTTAAAAATGCATTTCCCTCAGCAAAGACAAAAATCCACTGATGATTTGATGGCAGCGATTGCATTATCAAACCGACTTGGCCACTCTCCAAGCGAGCTTCCAAACTGTGATTCTCCAGTGCTTCCTTTTCAAAACGTGCTTCGGCAGGCAGAAAAATGGGAACGTAGCGACAGAAGGTTGGGGGGGGGTTTTATAAAGAAAGAAGAGAAGAGAGAATTAATGAGGACAAGCTGTTTGGTAGAGTTATAACGCCACTCAAGTCTGTTTATTGCACCCGCCCTGAAAACCCTGCCTGCGGAGCGCAATCAGGGTCTATAGCAACCATTAAGCAGGAGTGACCTGATTTCCAAATCTGAGTCCAGTCATTAAAATAATTAAAACAATATGAGTAAGTACCTGGGATTATTCTGTGGCTGTGACAAACCCCTTGATGTCCTCTTTGTTTTGCTTCGTGGCATTTGTGAAGATAAAGAGACAAATGGAAATAGAGGGGCTTGGATCGCCTGGAGCATTTCCGCAGGTGGAAGGAATTTCACCTGTAGAATGCAACTTGCTTGCCTCCCACCCTCTTGCTGTAGCCCAAAACGCTCCCACCAAAATGCTGCTCTCAGGGTCCCCTGTCCCCCAGGAGGAAAACCTGGGAGGGCATTTTGGGCTGCAGCAAAAGGGGGAAGGCGAGAAAGTCATGCCCTATGGGCAGGAATCCTTTTGTTTCTGGAAATGATCCAGTAGATCCAAGCCAATAACTAGAATTGTCACTAGCATTGCCAATGTCCACATGCCTTGTGAGGAAAGGCTGAGAGACTTGGGAATGTTCAGTCTGGAGAACAGGCGGTGGAGGGGGGGACAGGATGGCTCTCTTGAAGTATTTGAAGGGCTGTCACTTAGAGGAGGGCAGGGGGCTGTTCCTGTTGGCAGCAGAGGAGAGGACGTGCGACCATAGGTTAAAAATTAAGAGTGGGAAGGTACCAGCTGGATCTTAGGGAAAACTTTTTTACAGGAAGAGTTGTGCAACGCTGGAATCAGCTGCCTAGGGAGGTGGTGAGCTCCCCCCCCCCACAGCAGTCTTTAAGCAGCGTCTGGGCAAACGTTTGTCAGGGAAGATCTTGTCTCAGTAACTTTTTAGAGTTCTTTGAGGGGGTGAACAAACACGTGGACAAGGGTGACCCCAATAGATGATGTTTACCTAGAATTCCAGAAATCTTTTAATAAAGTGCCTCATCAAAGGCTCCTAAGTAAACTTGGCAGTCATGGGATAAGAGGACAAGTCCTTTTGTGGATTAAAAACTGGTTCATTAACAAGAAACAGAGAGTGAGTATAAATGAGTAGTTTTCACAGTGGAAGGTGGTGAGCAGTGGGATACTGCAGGGCTCGGTACTGGGTCTGGGTCCAGTGCTTTTTAACTTGTTTGCTAATGATTTGGAGTTGGGAATAAGCAGTGGAGTGGCTAAGTCTGCAGATGACACTAAGCTGTTCAAAACTGTGAGGAGCTCCATTGGGATCTGTGGCAAATGAGGTTCAATGTGGGCAAGTGCAAAATAATGCACATTGGAGCCAAAAATCCTAACTATGAATATACATTTATGGGGTCGGAACTGGCAGTAAATGACCAGGAGAGAGATCTTCTAGTTATGACAGATAACTCACTGATGATGTCAACTTAGTATGTGAACACAATAAAAAGGGCAAATGCTATGCTGGGGTTTATTAGGAAGGGGACTGAAAACAAATTAGCCAGTATCATAATGCCCCTGTATAAACCTATGGTGAGGTCTCATTTGGAATCCTGTGTATAGCACCTCAAAAAAGAAATTATAGCATTGGAAAAGATGCAGAAAAGGGCAACTAAAATGATTAAGGGGATGGAACACCTTCCCTACGAAGAAAGGATAAAGAACTCTTAACTTGGAGGAATGACAATTGAGGGGTGACATGACAGAGGTTTACAAAATTATGCATGGGATAGAGAAGGTAGAGAAAGAAATCCTTTTCTCCCTTTCTCTCAATACAAGAACTCATGGGCACTGTTAACTGGAATCAGCTGCCTAGGGAGGTGGTGAGCTCCCCCCCCCCACAGCAGTCTTTAAGCAGCGTCTGGGCAAACGTTTGTCAGGGAAGATCTTGTCTCAGTAACTTTTTAGAGTTCTTTGAGGGGGTGAACAAACACGTGGACAAGGGTGACCCCAATAGATGATGTTTACCTAGAATTCCAGAAATCTTTTAATAAAGTGCCTCATCAAAGGCTCCTAAGTAAACTTGGCAGTCATGGGATAAGAGGACAAGTCCTTTTGTGGATTAAAAACTGGTTCATTAACAAGAAACAGAGAGTGAGTATAAATGAGTAGTTTTCACAGTGGAAGGTGGTGAGCAGTGGGATACTGCAGGGCTCGGTACTGGGTCTGGGTCCAGTGCTTTTTAACTTGTTTGCTAATGATTTGGAGTTGGGAATAAGCAGTGGAGTGGCTAAGTCTGCAGATGACACTAAGCTGTTCAAAACTGTGAGGAGCTCCATTGGGATCTGTGGCAAATGAGGTTCAATGTGGGCAAGTGCAAAATAATGCACATTGGAGCCAAAAATCCTAACTATGAATATACATTTATGGGGTCGGAACTGGCAGTAAATGACCAGGAGAGAGATCTTCTAGTTATGACAGATAACTCACTGATGATGTCAACTTAGTATGTGAACACAATAAAAAGGGCAAATGCTATGCTGGGGTTTATTAGGAAGGGGACTGAAAACAAATTAGCCAGTATCATAATGCCCCTGTATAAACCTATGGTGAGGTCTCATTTGGAATCCTGTGTATAGCACCTCAAAAAAGAAATTATAGCATTGGAAAAGATGCAGAAAAGGGCAACTAAAATGATTAAGGGGATGGAACACCTTCCCTACGAAGAAAGGATAAAGAACTCTTAACTTGGAGGAATGACAATTGAGGGGTGACATGACAGAGGTTTACAAAATTATGCATGGGATAGAGAAGGTAGAGAAAGAAATCCTTTTCTCCCTTTCTCTCAATACAAGAACTCATGGGCACTGTTAACCTGTGTTCTCAGGTCAACCCTGGGCTAGCGAGAGAGATCTTTTATTTTTGCTCTACAAAGGACTCTGCTCCCAGAGAAGGAAAAGACCAGACACATTTGCATTCCTGTAGCATATCTTTCTGCTTCTGGGCTAATAACCAGAGTGTCCAACACCCTGCTTTTTCAATCTGAACTTTATTTCATGTAAGCTCCTTTATTTGTTTTTTAAACATTGAACACGCATGGGATTATCGCCCTGAAAAAACATCTGGTTTCAAAATGCTCACGGTCCCTTTGGACTCAACCCATTTTTGCAAAGGATCTGATTTCTTTTCTTCCTCTGCATCTATTTTTGCACATTTTGTTATTTTAAAACACTTCACTAATTTCCTTTTTATCAACTCACTAGAAGTCTTGTTGCCCATTTTAGAGCGTTATTTATGACTAGTTTAAGAGTCTTGTATTTCCCGTCACCGGAGCACAAGTCCTTCTCAATTATTTTCGCAGAGCAAAAAGTGCCCGCATTCTCCACCAATAATGTTAACCTGTGTTCTCAGGTCAACCCTGGGCTAGCGAGAGAGATTTTTTATTTTTGCTCTACAAAGGACTCTGCTCCCAGAGAAGGAAAAGTCCAGACACATTTGCAAATTTATGACTTTTATTGAAACCTGATTTCTAACATAACCCTTTTTCTCTACAACCAATGTTCAGGTATTCACAAAAAGTTGCATTGTATATAATTCTGTAATTCTCTATTTTCAATTCAACAAGAAAAGCAGTAAGCAAAAAGGACATAATAGCGACAGGTGGCATATTGACATAGCCTTACCAATCTTGAAGTAGCTTGGAAAAGGGGAGAGAGTGGAGCCCTCTGGTTTCCTGTAAGACAAAAAGGTGAGGCAAGTGACAGAGTGCATATGCAACCCTCTCTCTTGACCCCACTTCCATTGTCCCATCTCTCTCCTTTTATATCTTTCTCCTCGCTTATCTGCCCCCTTCCTTAACCATTCAAAAGCTCTGATCTTTACATAATTTCCCTGATCAATTATATAGTTTATTATTGTTATATTGTTTTTCCTGGGGGTTTTCCATCCCAATATCCATAAGGCATCATCACGACCTCCTCATTTGAGAGGGGGTGGAGTGATGGCCTGGGTCCCTTGTGCCAATATCCTTTGCAGGCACGATTCCAGGTACTTCCTTGCTTGGTCAGTAAATGTTAATCAAGGGAGTTTCCAAGCTGAAAATCGCCCCTCCTTTTTGTAGTAATAAGTTCCATCTGTTGTTTATCAACAATTCAGGACTGCAACAGGACATCTGCTATACACCATGTCCATTGTTACTGACGATCAGAGGTCATTTCGGGGGGGAACGCGGGGGAATGCAGTTCCCCCGGGTGAGGTGCAGGGGGGCGGGGGCACATGATGAAGCCCCGCCCCCTGCTTTCGGCCGCCCCGCTTCCAGCCCTCATTCAGCCAGGAGGAGGCAGGAGAAGAGGGAGGGTAAGTTGCTTCCTCCCCGCCTCTCCCCACCCCTGCCTGCCTGGGGCCAGGGAGGGCCCTGGTGGGGCTTCCTCACACTCCCGCTAGCCTTGCAGGTCCACCGCCGGGCCCCTGATGTCAGGGGGTGTGGCATATGCTAATGAGTTATTCTAATGAGTTCCCCTAGCTCTTTTTCCACAAAATGACCCCTGCTGACGATAGCAAAACTCTAGGCCTTTTCTAAGCAAGCATTCTGGCCTTTTGCAGTCAGAGTCCATATGTGCAGGTATAAAGGCAAGAAACAGGTGAGAGGCCTTACGTGAATCCCTACAGAACTCAATGAGATTAATGATCGGTAAGTTTATCAATGAAATTAATGAGCAGATAAAAGGAAGTACTTCTTCATCCAAGAGTAATTAACACATGGAATTCACTGCCTCAAGAAGTGGTGGCGGCTACAAGCATAGACAGCTTTATGAGAGGATTGGATAAACAGACGGAGCAGAGGTCCATCCGTGGCTATTAGCCACATGGTATAGATGCTTCTCACTTACCTCGAAAACCCTATGGAGTTGCTATAAGTTGGCTGTGACTTGATGGCACTTTACGCACACACTTGTTTCCCCTCCAGTTGAATCTCAGCTGCTTTCAACATTTCCCGTGGTCCTTATCAGACTGGAATATTCAGTCTTTATCAGACTGGAGAGGTGACAATGGAGTTTTCTATTTCTTTTGGTTAATGTACAAAGTCATGTTACTTTTCTGCATACCCGAGGAGTCCCCTGTGTCTTGCTCTCTGTGGGTGTTCTGGTTTCCCCACTATGGCGATCAGTACAGGAGCCACCCACCCAACTCTTATCAGCATTCTTAGAAGGAGACCAAAGAGGAAAGGGCCATCGAAGACCTGTCCCTGCTCAGAGAAGCTTCCAGTCTAAATTTAGATAGAGGTGGGAGGGAGGGAAAGAAGGGAACAGAGGGGAAGCAGACGGAGAGAGAGAAGGGAGGGCAATTTGGGATGAATGCGAGAGATGAATCAGAATCCCGGTTCTGCCTCCTTTCATGCCAGATGAACAGATTAGGTGCTAAATGTGACCAGAGTAGGGAGGAACTTGTTTTTAGAACCGAGCAAATGTTCATAGTCAGGGAACAATGCAAACTGGTTGATAATCAGTCCCCTCCTGAGAGTTCTTTCGGGTGCGTTCGTATAGAAATGACACCACCATTTTCTTGCAACGTGCCCCAAAGATTCCAAGATGTTGGCTGGTGGTGATCTGTTATGAAACACTGTTCTTCTGTATATGGCCTGGTCACCTGTTTATCCCCACTCTCCTTTCATTGAATTTGGGATCACGTCAGGAGAGCCACTGCAGGCCCCCCGAAGTGGATTCCTCCTGAGCCCCTCACACCACCCAGGCACAACCCAACTGTCATCATCACAAGGTTGGGGCAGGGATTTTGTCCCCTAGCATTTCCAACCTCCAGGTGGTGGTTGTAGATCCACCTGGGATTACAACTGATCTCCAGTTCGCCTGGAGAAAATGGCCACTTTGAGAAGAAGAGGAAGAAGAGATTGGATTTATACCCCGCCCTTCACTACCCAGAGGAGTCTCAGAGCTGCTTACAAACTCTTTTCCCTTCCCCTCCCCACACCAGACACCCTGTGAGGGAGGTGGGGCTGAGAGAGCTCTGACAGAAACTGCTCTTTTTCAAGAACAGCTCTTGTCAGAACTATGGCTTGCCCAAGGTCATCCGGCAGGTGCAGGTGGAGGAGTGGGGAATCAAACCCGGTTCTCCCAGATTAGAGTCCACGCACTTAACCACTACACCAAACTGGAAGGTGGACTCCATGGCAGTATACCCTATTTAAGTCCCTCTCCTCCTCAAACCCCGCCATCCTCAGGCTCCATTCCCCAAATATCCAGGTATTTCCAAACTCAAAGCTGGCAACCCTGCCCTAGTTCCTTTCTCTCAGCAGTCCTGGATTGCGTACGAGAAGAAGAGGAGTTGGATTTATACCCCGCCCTTCACTTGGCGTCTCAGAGGGGCTTACAATCTCTGTCCCTTCCTCTCCCTACAACAGAGGAGTCCTCCCAGTGGTCTGGATGAAGGATGCCTGGCCTCGTCTACTTTTCCCTCTGGCCTGAGCCAAAGCAGTGAGAATCTATTTTAAAATATGAACTGCTCACTCCGCTTCACAAGGAGGCATGCATATACATGACCCATTTCCGAGTCAGTTTTTGTTCCCAGGCCTCCAGTTCTGCTGCTGATCAATATTCTCCTCACTGCTCAATTTAGGTCAGACAGTGGGATGCTAATATTGTGGATCACAGTCTGCACATTCAATTTCCTGTCTTTAACCTTTACAATATTAAGCAGCCTCTCCATCCTTCAGAGTTGATGATGGTTGCTTCGCTTGGCAGATGGAACCTTTCTTTAAAAAAGAAAAACCCCTTTGGGCTCAAGAGGTCTTCTGAGGTTCCTCTCCCCATTAGTTCTGGCTGTCGTTGGCACAGGAAGCATGGGCTGAGGTCTTGAGCAAAGCCAATGCAATGCTCAGGTTGGACACTGTGATAGTGGAGCAGTCACTAGACCATCATCTCCAAAGAGATGATAAGAACGTAAGAGCACAAGAAAAGCCATGTTGGATTAGGCCAGTGGCCCATCCAACACTCTATTTCACACAATGGCCAAAAGCCAGGTGCCATCAGGAGGTCTACTAGCAGAGCCAGAACTCCAGAAGCCCTTTCACTGTTGCCTCCCAAGCACCAAGAATACAGAGCATCACTGCCTCAGACATAAGAACATAAGAGAAGCCATGTTGGATCAGGCCAATGCCTCCTCCAGTCCAACATTCTGTGCCACACAGTGGCCAAAACCCAGGTTGGCACTCAGAGCCCAGACCATCATTGAAGTGTCGAATTCTCTGCCAAATAATTTTAAGTAAATGAAAGCATTTGGGATTGCTTTCCTTACTTTGTTTGGATCATCTTAAGTTAATGTATGAGTTGTTTTTTCTAAAGTAAAACCTCAGTATTCAGGTTAAATTGCCGTGTTGGCACTTTGCGAGAAATAAGTGGGTTTTGGGTTGCAGTTTGGGCACTCGGTCTCTAAAAGGTTCGCCATCACTGATCTAGACCTTGTGGCTAATAGCCACTGATGGACCTCTGCTCTGTATGTTTATCCAGTCCCCTCTTGAAACTGTCCCACCACTTGTAGCCACCATCACTTCCTGCAGCAGTGAATTCCATGTGTTAATTGCTCTTTGGGTGAAGAAGTACTTCCTTGATGCTTCCCCCCCCAGGCCACACCAATTGGAGACCATTAGCGGTAACCAATGCTCTCTCTATGCTGTGGAGTCTTGTGAGCAAAAATTCTACTTTGTGAGCTACTGGCACTAAAGTTGTGAGCAAGCAATTTGGCTACTGCATGAATTAGTTTGCTCTGGCTAAAAAACTGTGAGCTAGCTCACACTCACTCAGCTGAGAAGGAACACTGGTGTGGGGCCATCCCCCTTCCTCCTTCCACTGTAGCCTATAGAAATTTTGTTTTGAACTTCCGGGGACTTGGCAGATCCTCATGAATGGCACAGAGGGCAAAGCCAGTAACTGCAGTGGACCTTGCTGATTCTGTTGATGTGTATCGACATGCTGCAAAAAGAATGGGGAATCCAGCCCAAAGCAAGTAGAAAAATAGGTCCTGGGTACCAAATTTACCAACCTTTCCCCCTCCCCATCAGCCATTCTTTAATTATGCAGAATGGAGTCCTTATGATTGTGATGGTGAACTTCATGCTTGGGTGGGCAATGTCTGGTAGAAAGCACGAGGGGACGCGTGAAACTGCCTTCTGATGCTTCAGGCCATTGGTCCATCAGGGTGAGTATTGTCTGCTATAACTGGCATCTACTTCCGAGGGCCTCAGGTCTTTCTCATCGCCTCCACCCTGATCCTTCTAACGAGAGATGCCATGGACTGAACCTGTTTCATGCAAAGCAGATGTTCAACCACTGAGTCACGGCCCCTGCCCAGAAAACCGAGGTGCCTTTCCCGTTGTTGAGATAAATGGCTTCAGTGCAAAATATGTCTTTTCCTCCTTCCCTTTAGCAGAAGCGAAATAAATTATGTCTTCTCTGCCTGATACAGTTCATTTATTCAGGTGGGGTAGCCGTGTTGGCTCTGAAGCGACAGAACAAAGTTTGAGTCGAGTGGCACCTGTAAGACCAACAAAGTTTAATTCTGGATATAAGCTTTCATGTGCATGCACGCTTCCTCGGATACATTGAAACAGGTGCCACTGGACTCAGACTTAAGAAACCCAGTTTGGTGTAGTGGTTAGGAGTGCAGACTCTAATCTGGGAGAACCGGGTTTGATTCCCCACTCCTCCACATACAGCCAGCTGGTGTGACCTTGGGTCAGTTAAAAGTTATTTCAGAGCTGTTCTTTCATGAGCAGTTCTTGGAAGAGCTCTCTCAGCCCCGCCTACCTCACAGGGTGTCTGTTATGGGGAGGGAGAGGGAAAGGAGTTTGTAAGCCACTTTGAGACTCCTTCAAGTAGTGAAGGGTGGGGTATAAATCCAATCTCCTCCTCCTCCTCCTCCTCCTCCTCCTCCTCCTCCTCTTCGTCTTCTTCTTCTTTCTCACTGGTCTTAAGGTGCCACTGGACTCCAACTTTGTTCTACAATACACTTATGGTGTTCAAAGCCACAGGAAGTGGTGATGACCACAATCATGAATGGCTTTAAATACTGATTAGACAAATTCAGGGAGATTAACAATGGGATTCTAGGCAGAGTTACATGCTTCTAATCCATGGATTTAAAAAAGGGTGTAACTCTGTTTAGAGCTGCACTGTAGGGTTGTCAGTGGCTCTTCAGTATGACAGTTAAATGAAAGCTCAATATTCAGAGTCAATAAACCTCTGGCATTCAAGCAAGAAATCCCAGTATTCATTCTCCTAGAATATTCAGTTTGTGACTTTAAAGCCACCGGTCTTCAGTGAAAGACCTTCGAAGGGAGATTTCAGCAAGAAAAGATGGAACTGGCATTCGTGAAAGGCTTCACACTGTGTCCCGCACAGGATCGAACAAAGGAGTTCTGATTCCTGATAGGTCCGAACTATCTTGGGTTCCCAGTCTCCAGGTGATGGCTGGAGATCTCCTAGAATTACAAGTGATCTCCAGGCTACAGAGACCAGTTTCCCTGGAGAAAATAGCTCCCTTGGAAAGTGGACTCTATATGGCATTTCACCCTGCTCCCTAAACTCCGCCCTCCCCAGGCTCCACCCCCAAATTCTCCAGGTATTTCCCAACCCAGAGCTGGCAACCCGGTAAATAGCTTCGTAAGACCTAGGACTCCACAGCCATTGCAACTATTAACCAATTTAGAAAAACCAGTCTCTGTATTTGTCTACAGTACATGTGTATTTCACATAATTACTCTCACCCTCTTCTTCCTGTCTCCATTGCTCTGTGGCTTGGTGTTTTGGTTTTTTTTGCTTTGTCTTATCCCTCTAATCAGAAGTGTCAAACTCATTTGTTGCAAGGGCCGGATCTGACATAAATGTCACTTTGTCAGGCCGGGCCACGTGTGCCATAAAATGTAATGCCAGGTACCGGAGATATAAACTTTATAAAGGACAAGGGCAAACCCAATTAACAGTATTATTTTTTACTCAAAATACAGACATGCTTGATATATTAACACTTACAGTATTTCCTTGCAGCATCTCCCTGATGCCCACCCGCCCACTTCCAGCACCCATTATTCATTAGCACTGGGACAGTATACAGGGACATACTCGCCGGGGTAGGGCGGGGTACAAATTTAATAATAAATAAAATAAATAAATAATGCACAGCCTCTGTCACCTGGCAATGAAGAAGAAGGAGATTATTTCAGTACTCCTAGCGACCGCCAAATTGACGATAGCGGAAGGGTGGAAATCACCAACCCCTCCCTCCGTGACAAGATGGCAGGATAAGCTTTGGCAACAGTTCATTATGGCTAAAATTGCGGATTCAACACAAAGAACGCATTAACCAGACTCAACCACACATAAGAGATATGTTAGATCATGGTCACCGATACTACAATATATGTCAAAGGAAGGAATACTCCCAAGTGACACAACATGTCATGAGTGGCTACACATATGAGGCTCATGATAGGTTAGGATACACTAACAGGAGCAAGCGCGCACCCATAACAACGTGCTTCTCAGGTTGCATTAGCATTCAACCAAGGCAGTCGTCCCAGCACTGGGTAACTGTAAGCAGCTGTGTTTAAGGATGTGTATGATGTAACCTGTATTATGTGGATTTACTGTATACTTAAAAAACCAATAAAAATTATTTTAAAAAAGAAGAAGAAGAAGAAGAAGCAGCAGCAGCAGAAGAGATTGGTTCTATATCCTGCCTTTCACTACCTGAAGGAGTCTCAGAGCCGCTTACAATCTCCTTCCCCTTCCCCTCCCCACGACAGACACCCTGTGAGGTAGGTGGGGATGAGAGAGCTCTTTCCAGAACTGCCCTTTCAAGGACAGCTCTTGTCAGAACTATGGCTTGCCCAAGGTCATTTATTTAGTTATTCATTCAGATTTCTACCTTGCCCTTCCAGCCGAAGCCAGCTCAGGGCGGCTTACATTTAAAAATGCATACATTACGATTAAAACAATTAAAACACTTAAAACAATACTACAACCAATTGAAGACATAAAGTGCTAGTATTATTGTCCTTGGTTGTCCCAGCTCCAATCCCTGGCATCCCCAGCTAAAAGGATCAGGTAGCAGGTGATATGAAAAACCTCTACCAGGGTCTTAGGGCAGAGGCTTTTCATATCACCTGCTACCTGATCCTTCTAGCTGGAGATGCCAGGGATTGAATCATAGAATCACAGAGCTGGAAGGGACCTCCAGGGTCATTTAGCCCAATCTCCTACACAATGCAGGAAATTCACAAATGCCTCCCTCTCCACACCCCCAGTGACCCCTGTTCCATGCCCAGAAGATGACAAAAATCCTCCAGGATCTCCAGCCAAAGTGACCTGGAGAACAATTGATACCTGACCCGAAAGTGGCAATCACCATTTCCCTGAGCATATAAGAAAGGGCCACGAGAACTAAGCATTTACGCAGCCCTTCCTGCCCTCCCTTCTCATGATCTGCCTCAGTTCACAGAATCAGCAGTGCTGTCAGATGGCCATCTAGCCTCTGTTTGAAAACCTCCAAAGAAGGAGAGCCCACCACCTTCTTTGAAGCTGGGAGCTTCCATACACCAAGCAGATGCTCTGCCACTGAGCCACAAACCCACCCTGTGAGACGGTGGTTGCAGCGAGAATGGGAATAGTAAAAGATCAAGGAGAAAAGCTAGTGGCCCTACAAATGGAGTTGGGGAGAAGATTTATTTAATAGATTTCTCTACAGGGATTTGTTTTTTTCTAAAAAACTCAGGGAGGTTTCGAGACCTAAAATTCCACACACACTAAATGATGAACCCCAGACAGCTGATATGGGCCTCACACTCTCCCCAAGTTTTTTTTCTAAAAAGCTCTGATCAGGTTTCACTGGCGAGTAGACATCTCAATGCGAAACGGGTCCCTGATCTTTACTGTAAGACAGGGTTCCTCTCCTGTTCTCAGCACCGAGAGACAAAGGAAGCGTAAGTTGCCCATTGTGACGGAGTTGCTTTTGACACCTTCCTTAATGTGCATGGTCTTTAATTAGCCCGAGTCTACTTAGCATTTGAGCCAACATCAAGAGAAGCTCACATGCTCAACGTGAATCGAGAGTAACATTTAAATTACCACCGTTGCTTCCTTTTTCGCAGGTCCATGATCTGTGATTAGGAACTCAAATTGCTATAATCAAAGCATCATTAGGATCCCAAATTAACATGTATCGAATAAGTGGGAAGAATGAGCATACTGTGTCGCACGCAATGGCGCAACCTTACAAGCAGCGGTTGGTGCTCACCAGGCTGTGACCTACATAGGACAATTGACAGTATCATAGAGTCATAGAATCATAGAATCACACATAGAATCCTAAAAACCATCTCGTCCAACCTCCTGCTCAATGCAGGATCAGCCTAGAGCTTCCCTGACAAGTTTTTGTCCAGTCGCTGCTTAAAGACTGACTGCCAGGGAGGGGGAGCTCACCACCTCCCTAGGCAGCTGATTCCACTGTTGCACAACTCTTACTGTCAAAAAGTTTTCCCTTAATATCCAGCCGGTACCTTCCAGCCCTTAATTTAAACCCATGATTTTGAGTCCTCTCCTCTGCAGCCAGCAGGAACAGCTCCCTGCCCCCCTCCTCTAAGTGGCAGCCCTTCAAAGACTTCAAGGGAGCAATCATGTCCCCACTCAACCTCCTCTTCTCCAGAGTAAACATTCCCAAATCCCTCAGCCTTTCCTCCCAGGGCTTGGTCTCCAAGTCCCTGATCATCCTTGTCGCTTTCCTCTGTACCTGCTACATTCTGTCTGCATCCTTTTTGAATTAAGGCCTCCAGAACTGCACACAAGACTCCAGGTGTGGCCTGACCAATGCAGTGTACAGCAGGGCTATGGCATCTTGTGATTTGGATGTTATGCCTCTCTTGATACACTCCAAGATGGCATCAGTCTTTTCTGTCACTGCATCACACTGGCTGCTCATATTTAATTTATGGTCCATCCGTGCCCCAAGATCTTGTTCACACGTACTGCTAACCCAGAAGTGTATCTCCCATCCAGTATGTGCGTTCCTCATTTTTGTTACCCAGTCGTAGAACTCGGCGCTTATCCTTTTTAAATTGCATCTTGTTCACATCCACCCACTTTCACAGACTGTGTGTTCAGATCTTGTTGAATTCTATACCTTCTGGTGTGTCAGCTGCAAATTTAAACGATCTTCAAAAACGGCTGTCCTAAAATTTCAGATTGGTCCCCCTTTGGAAACAATGGCCCCGAAAATCCAGAAACCGAAAAACACACAAATTTGAAACCTCGGCTGGTAAATTCCTACCTTCAAACCTACAGCCACAATAAAGGTTCCCACTTCTGAATCCCGGATCCAAATATTATAATGACATTTTATTCAATGCACACCCCTATTCGTATGTCCTCCGGGCCCACTTCCAAATGGTCAGACCTCCTAAGTACGGGTCTGCCAAGGATCACCCTGTGCCCCCAGACTGAAACTGGATCTATACCGCAGCAGTCTTGTGCTAAGTATAACAACACTCTTCCTAGGGTTGCCATCCTCCAGGTGGTGAACAAAGATCTCCTGGGACTACAATTGATTGCCAGGTGACAGAGATCAGTTCTCCTGGGGGGAAAAATGGCTGCGTTGGAAGGTGGACTCTATGGCATTATAACCCACTGAAGCTCCTCCCCTCCCCAAACCCTGCTGTCCTCAGGCTCCACCCCAAAAATGCCCAGGTATTTCCCAACCCAGAACTGGCAACCGTAACTCTTCCTGATTGGCTGGCCCATACAGGGAAATCCAAAAGGTGAATTATTTGGATAGTACAACAATAGTGCACTGCCCAAAGACGTGTGGATCCACCTCCCGATTCCTTTTGTGTTCCACCCCGTATGCAACCCAAAGATCATAGGAAAACAGATCACATGACTTTCCCTCTTCTGTGGGAACCTAAGGTGACCAGGTTCCCACAGACAAGAAAGCCCCCCCCCCACCAGTGACTCAAATTCTTGTTGAAGAACATTGTGCCGTAAGCAGGTATAAGGAGCCATAGACCATATTGAGAAAAAGATTAAAACCACATTACATCCCTTGTGACGGTCCAGCGATTTATTGCAGCAGATACTGAGCCATTAGCTACTTCGCCCAGCATAAGGAGATCGTTCTTGCGAAGTCATGGGCTGAAAGCTGTGACGAGAACATTGCTCGGGACCAAATGCCGTGCTAGAAAAGGAGAAAGAGGAGGAGGGGAGAGACAAGTGGTTGAAACAAGGGGAGAGACAAGTGGTTGAAACAAAGTGCAACAGAAAGGGCGGTGAGTTGGGACCGAGGAACAGTTTGGGAAGAGGCGTAGAACAATTATTTATTAAGAGAATGATGAAGAGAAGCCAGCCCGAGTGGACGACCTTCAGCACCCTCGAAGCCGCTCTGATTCCTTATTCTCTCTCAAGCGTTAAAAGACATAAAACACATAAAAGGGAGCTACGTTTTATTGTTATTTGAAGCCGCTTCACAAAGGCTCCTTTGGGGGGGGGGGGGAACCAGCCTGTGCCCGAATGCTGGTCTCTGTTCTGTTCCACTTTCCCCCTAGAAAATGATAATGCCGTCTTCTCACCAGCTGTTGCCACGGAAGGAAAATGTGGCTGTCTGATGATGAGTCTTGCCGATTCCCGCTCCTACTGCAGACGCTGGCTTTGCCCTCCGTGCTGTTCATGTGGATCTGCCGATCCCCCAGAAGTTCAGAACATTTCAGAGGCCCCCCATGGGCTGCAGTGGAAGGAGAAAGGGGGGCAGCCCCATACAAGAGTTCCCTCTGAGCTGAGTTAGTGTGAGCTGGTTCACAGTTTTTTTAGTCTCCGGCTCACAGTTTTTTATCTCAGCTCAGGAAGGAGGGCTCCAGAGCAAACGAATGTATGCAGTAGCCAAATTGCTCGCTCACAACTTTAATGATAGAAGCTCACAAAGTAGAATTTTTGCTCACAAGACTCCACAGCTTAGAGGGAGCGTTGAGCAGGGCTTGATTCCCAGTTCTCCTCCCGTACAAGTCTCTGCTTTGTGTGAAGCTGGAATGAGCTGCCAAAGGTGCTTCTGTTTGCTTTTGATGCTTGGCACGGGTCCATCTTATTTTCCTTGATGCTGCTGGGTTCTTTGGTTTCTATGGAGGCATTTCCTACCATTCCTACATGCGTGCCATTGTTCATCTTTTACACGCAAATGTAGCATTGAAAAAAAATGGGATTTTTATGAAGTTGTGGTATGGGGGGGGATTGTGCCAAAATAAGGGTTCATGGGTTGATATTTGGACAGGGAGCCAAAATCCAAATGGATCTTTTTCCTCCCTGCTTGTTGTTGTTTTACAAATGGGAATATTTGAATTGATCCAGCCAGCTCATAAGAACATGAGAAGAGCCCTGCTGGATTAGAGCAGTGGTCCGTCTAGTCTAGCATCCTGGCTCATACAGGGGCCAGCCAGTTCCTCTGCAGGGCCAGCAACAGGGCATAGAGGCCGAGGTCTTCCCCTGATGTTACCTCCTGGCTGACTGCCTCTGAATGTGGATGGTACCTTTAATCACCAAGGCTAGTAGCCGCTGATAGATCTCTCCTCCATGAATCTGTCTGATCCCCTTTTAAAGCTGTCTGTGCCCGTGGCCATCACTACATGAGAGCCAGTTGGTGTAGTGGTTAAGAGCGCAGACTCTAATCTGGGAGAACAAGGTTTGATTCCCCACGTCTCCACATGCAGCAGCTGGTGTGACCTTGGGTCAGTCACAAGTTCTCGCGGTTCTCTCTCACATGCAGTTCTCAAAAGAGCTCTCTCAGCTCCACTACCTCACAGAGTGTCCGTTGTGGGGAGGGGAAGGGGAAGGAGATTGTAAACCACTCTGAGACTCGAGTGAAGGGCGGGGTATAAATCCAATCTCCTCCTCCTCCTCCTCCTTCCTGTCTACATCCTCTGGCAGGGAACTGCAGATTTTAATCACTAGCTGTGTAAAGAAGGATTTCCTTTTGTTCATCCTGAACCTACTGCCCATCGGCTTCATTGGGTGCCCTCAAATTCTAGTATTTGGGGAGAGGGAGAAAAAGTTATCTTTGTCAAATCTTTCCACACTGTATTGTTATAAATCTCTATCATGCCTTTGTTAAACTGAAAAAATCCAAGACTCTTCAGACTATTCTCGCAACTATGATCTCATCCTTACTCTGAAGCTCTCATCCTTAATCTAATTTTCTCTTTGTACACACTGGCTCTGTCACTTACTTCCCAAGAATAGAGGCTGTGGCTTAGTGGTAGAACACCTACTTTGTATACAGAAGGTCATAGGTCCAGTTCTCAGCAGTTCCAGTTAAAAGGGAACAGGCAGCAGGTGATGTGAAAGACCTCCGCCAGAGATTCTGGAGAGCTGCTGCCAGTCCGAGTAGGCAATACTGACCTTGATGGACCACTGGTCTGACTTGGTGCAAACCAGCTTCACTGCTGCCTCTTCTATCTCCATCTGGATTAGTGGTCTTCAACCCATGGGTTAGAGCCTTCTGGTGGCTTACAGTGTCCCACCTGCTGTCTCATGCACCCAGAGGTCATTTTGGGGGGGAACGCGGGGGAACACAGTTCCCCCGGGTGAGGTGCAGGGGGGCGGGGAACATGACGAAGCCCCGCCCCCTGCTTCCGGCCGCCCCGCTTCCGGCCCTCATTCAGCCAGGAGGAGGCAGGAGAAGAGGGAGAGTAAGTTGCTTACCCCCTGCCTCTCCCCACCCCTGCCTGCCTGGGGCCAGGGAGGGCCTTGGTGGGGCTTCCTCGCACTCCCGCCGGCCTTGCAGGTCCACCGCCGGGCCCCTGATGTCAGGGGGTGTGGCATATGCTAATGAGTTATGCTAATGAGTTCCCCTAGCTCTTTTTCTACAAAATGGCCCCTGCATGCACCCACCCAAAGCCAACATTCCCCCCATGCTTTTGGAGTGGAACAACCTGGCGTTAGTGCACATATGTAGGGAGCAAGTCATGGCTCCCTCCTTTCTTGGCACACATGCTGAGAGGAACATGGAGAATCTCCAAGTTCTGGCTTGTTCCTCCCTGTGGTACACCTCCTGGTGCTATGACTGGCTCTTCCCCAAGCTCGCTTGGTCTGCTGCCTTATCAACAGTGAAGTCATAGCAGTGGCTTGCCCTCTCGCTTTCATGTGACTGGTGTCATCTGCTTGCAGTTCAATGGGTCCCAGATCTGGAAGGACTGAAGACCACCGAACTAAGACTACTAAGGAAGTGGCCTGCAAGTAGGTTTGCCAACTCCTGGTTGGAAAATTCCTGGAGATTTGAGAGTGGAGGGTGGAGAGGACAGGGTCTGGGGTGGGATGTCAGCAGGCTGTGATGCCACAGTCCACCCTTCAAAGGAAACATGTGTCCAGTGGCGCCTGAGCGGTGGGCCTGAGCGGTGGGTGTTGCCTTCCAACACACTTCCGGTAATGCCAGGGGGTGTGGCCTATGCAAATGAGTTATGCTAATGAGTTATGCTAATGAGCTCCTGCACCTCTTTTTCTATGAAATGACCCCTGGCGGCACATATTGGAACGTGGTCTCAGAGTGGTGGGAGCGCTAGTTCCGAGTGGAAGATTTGTCTTCCTAAACTAAAGGCAGATCTTGGATACAATAGAAAGGACTACACGTGTGTTATCTTCCCAGGGTTGCCAACTCCAGGTTGGGGAATTCCTGGAGATGTGGGGGGGGGTGTGGATCCTGGGGAGGGTGGGGTTTGGAGAGGAGTGGGACCTTCATGCGGTACAATACCATAGAGTCCACCCTCCAAAGAAGTCATCCTCTCCTGAGGAACTGATCTTTGGCCCCGGTCACACGGGCCGGATATCGCGGGGGGGAGGCGTGGCTAATTGCCCCGGTGCAGTTTGATCCGTGATTACGTGATCAGACGTGCTGGTGGCACACCACGAGTCCTTCCCTTGGCGCCGAGGGACCGGAGGGGAATGCCGCGTGCTGGCATGATCACACCACCGGCGTCTGGAGACAGCCCATGGCAAACGTTTACTAGTACCTTGGAGGTACTAGTTTTTTAACGCGCATTGTCGGCAGTAAGCCACCGGTGCGCTCCACTTCCCAGATGTTGGGGTGTGATCGCGCCCGGATAAACCACCCACCTTTTGTGCCTCTCCCGCGGCAACTTTGCCATGTGACCGGGGCCTCTGTTGTCTGGAGACTAGTTATAATTCTGGGAGATCTCCAGGCCCCACCTCAAAGTTGCTAACCCTACTTTTGACTGAAGCTTTGCTCCCCCATGACATTAGGCCGCAATCCAGGGATGGAGAGAGTATCTCTTGATGCCCATGGAAGATCATGGTGTAATTTGATTGGCTGAGTGTGCCTTGACATTGCTTTTAAAATAGAAATATAGATGAGATGCAGTACAATTGCTCAGGGAAGTAGTTCTTAAAAATTCCGATCCCAGCACAATGGAGGAGTACCTGACTGTATCTTTTTTTGTTTTTAACCTCCATGGCCCTGCTGATGGAAACGGTTGACTGTGTGAAGGGCTTTTGCAGCCAGATGGTGAGGTGTCTGGGTGCTTCTTCTTTGCCTCTGTGGCATCCTAAGTGCTGCTGTGTCTCTCTTTCCTCGGAATGTGTCTTTCTCAGGGCTGATTCCCCTTTTTCCTTTTTTCTAAAATGCATTGTTGACGCTCCTTGATATGCGTCTGCTCATAATATATGGTTAGCTCTGTTTCTGAGGCCCTTCCTTAATTATTATGATTATAGAAAGATGAGGTTGACTGGAAAGTATTTCATTTTGCAAATGAATAATGATATCATCAAGAGGCCTGGAGTAGAACTGAGATGTGCTGCCCATTTCCTGTACATGGATGTGCTGAGATGAGCTGCCTGTTTCCTGTGCATGTACATGGAGACAGAATTATAAGGTTGCCAGGCAGTGGGTTCTGGGCAGAACATGGTGTGTGTGTGGGTGCAGAATCATGCAATGCCACATTACTTCCAGTAAAATTTGGAAGTGACAAAGGGTAGCTCTAGGAATCACTGGAGACTTTGTGGTAAAACCATAGCATTTTCAGTGATTCCTAGAGCTACCCTTTGTCACTTTTAGTAAGAATTTCCAGGAAGAACCTGAGGCTGTGTTTTTAAAGAAAATTCTTCCCCACAGACACTGCTGGTCTGAGCAGTGGCAGGAAATGGGACCTGGGGGTAGGGGATCCCCCAGCCTCCACTAGCGGTTTGGCAGCCCTGGACAGAAAGTTGAATCCTGCAGATCCATTTTGTTACCAGGGGCTCTTTCCTTTGTGCAAGTGGTCTTCCTTGATTCAAGAAGTTTTCCTGCCAGTGGCAAAGCCCCTTACCTCAGGGGAAGATTCCATGGACTCAAGGAAAGAGCTGCTACTAACAGAATGGATCAATGGTATCTAGGGCTGCCAACTCTGGGTTGGGAAATACCTGGAGAATTTGGGGGTGGAGCCTGGGGAGGGTGGGGCTATTGAGATATTGGGTTAATATAGCAGAGTTTGCCCAGGCATGGAAGCATGATCCTGAGTGGAGTAAATGAATCTCCCAAGAAGTATATTGCAAAAAAGGTAAACTTATATCTATCCAAGTAGATTCAGTTCACATTCAGGATGTAGTCGAAAGGAGAGAGACAAGCCGACTCTAAAGGGTACTTTCCTTCTCACAAGCATGAGAACACAAGAACATAAGAGAAGCCAATGTTGGATCAGGCCCATCCAGTCCAACACTCTTGTCACCCAGTGGCCAAAAACACCAGGTGCCATCAGGAGGTCCAGCAATGGAGCCAGGACACTAGAAGGCCTCCCACTGTTGCCCCCCCCCCAAAGCACTAAGAATACAGAGCATCACTTATCCCAGATTGAGAGTTCCTATCTATACCTTTTGGCTAATAGCCACTGATGGACCTCTGTTCCATATGTTTATCCAATTCCCTCTTGAAGCCATCCATGCTTGTAGCTGCCACCACCTCCTGTGGCAGTGGACTCTATGTGTTAATCGCTCTTTGGGTGAAGAAGTACTTCCTTTTATCTGTTCTAGCCTGACTGCTCAGCAATTTCATGGAGTGCCCACAAGTTCTTGTACTGTGAGAAAGGGAGAAAAGTACCTCTTTCTCTACCTGCTCTGTCCCATGCACAATCTCGTAA
>NW_015160864.1:181125-199143 GCF_001447785.1 Gekko japonicus | reverse complement strand
TTTTTGAGGTGTGTTGACCAGAACTGTACACAGTATTCCATATGGCCAGCTTGTCATATGGCCATCTTATCTGGAATCGTGTGAGTGGGAGTATAAGGGCATTGTTTCTACAGGACAAACCCATAGAGGTGTGTGACTCCCTGAAAAGCCATGTGCAGAATGGGAAGAACAAAGGGCATAGACAAGAGAGGGCAGCTCCCAGGTTAAGACAAAGAGAGGCATCTCATTGAAGGAGATCATTCCTGTACATATATGGTTAAACTGCCAGAAATGATGTCATGAGCCAGCCCTGTTTATCCCAATGTCCCCCTCAGGGCTTTTGTTGTAGCAGGAACTCCTTTGCATATTAGGCGACACACCCCTAATGTAGCCAATCCTCCAAGAGCTTACAGTAGCCCCTGTAAGAAGAGCTCTGTAAGCTCTTGGAGGATTAGCTACATTAGGGGTGTGTCGCCTAATATGCAAAGGAGTTCCTGCTGCAAAAAGAGCCCTGGGACTCCCCCTACTGGTTTTTGAAGCATCGGTAGGGAGGTGGGGGGGGATCACAACGAAACCCCGAATTCCCAGTGTAGTGTATCCAGCCCTGACAAGGCCGGGCATGTCCGGACTTGTCCAGGGACAAAACCTCAAGCTTTGCGCCTAAAGACAATGGGCCAGGAGGATCCTAGCTGGCCCAATCAGAGGGCTAGGTCCCAGACCGTGAGGCCAATAGGCCTTGCGGTTACTGTAAATAGCCAATCAGGAAGTGGGGTGTGTGTTGTGGTGGTCTGCATACTTTTCACCCAGGTAGTAGTTGAGCAACCTTATCATTGAATGGCTACAGTTCCTAGGGTTGGGGTTTCTCCTCTCCTGGGCTGCAGGTTATATAGACCCAACCACTGCCAAAAATGTCTACTGAGCTCTTTTGTCTGCCTATCCGGCTGTATCTGAGTAGCTGCTCTGTTTCCAAAGAGCTGGCGCTCTGAGAAAATGCCATTTATTCCCCCCCCCTCCCAGTAAAGGCCACAAAAAGAATTTTCGTCAATCTTACGAAATCTCGCCGAAGTAATTGGCTTTGAATATGGTTTCCTATAATTGCTTCCTCCAGATAAGGTAATGGTTATTATGCAGATATTATTACAGAGCTCAGCACACAATTTAGAAGACTCATGGCTTCTTCTTCTTCTTTTTTACTGGGGGGGGGGGGATGGAAGCCTATGTTGCATCTTATTTAAGCCTTTCTGTGTCCTCTGGCAAACTGGACCCAAAAAATCGATATTCCCGCAGGTCTTCCCAAGTTGTACAAAGCTCCGGTGGATGGATCAGAACATCGCAACATGTTTTTGGACTTAAAGGCTTTATGGGATTAAATATTCAATTAGCATTAAATGTTACAGCCCATGTAGCTGCGCCCTGTGTTGTTGGCGTTATCGAATTACGGTTTTCAGCCACCATCCCAGCTTAGCTATCTTTAGATTTTAAGGGGAAACAGAGTCTCTTGCGGCCCCTGCTCCCGCTTGCATTGCTCAGTAATGATTTTCTTAACCGCCAGGGCAAGAAGCTTTCTCATTGTGGCAGATTGCATGGGCAGGATCTACTTGATTATTACATTGAGGAGGGATACATGCAGGCTTGAGGTTCATGCTTTCAGTGGCTCGATTCTTTCTTACAATGCCTCGGTTCTGTGGTTGCCAACTCCTGATTGAGAAATTCTCAGAGATTTGCAGGTGGGGCTTCAGGAGGGCAGGGTTTGAGGAGAGGAGGGATCTCATCGGAGTATAATGCCATAAATTCACCCTCCAAAGAAGCCCTTTTCTCCAGAGGAACTGATCTCTGTAATCTGGAGATACAATGCAAAACCATGGCTTCTTTTCACTATCGTACCAGGATTCATCTCTCAAACAGTCATTCAAAATCCTAGTTTGTCTCCACAAACACAGGATTTGTTGCCCTCTCTTCATTGCCTGGGAGGGCATCACCAGAGGCCAGGCCAGGAGGTCTGCACTGGCATCACACAAACTCAGGTTGTCAGCCCCTGCCCTACGCTGCCAATCAGGTGACCAGCGTACACCGGAAGTGACATCATCACATCACCAGTGGCAAAGGGATGCTCTGGTATTTGGGTGAAAACTCTATGGTAAAAATGACTTCTGCCGTAGAGTTTTTGCCCAAATGTCAGAGCGTCCCACATCACCACTGATGTGATGACATCACTTCTGGCACATGTCAGAAATGACATTGTCACATCACCAGCCATGGTGGCCTCGGCCTCTCCTCCGCTGCTGGTGAGTTTACCCTCTTCCGCCAGGGATACCCAAGAACACAAAACCTTAGGTAAGTACAACTATGTTGAATAAATCAGCTTCAGATCCTGGTTTGATGTATCCTAAGGTTTGATGTACCTGCATTCACTCTAACCATAGTTGGTTTAATTAAACCGCAGTTTCACCCAGTATCAGAACAGCCAGTCTGTTACATGTGAATAGGGTTACCAGCTCTGGGTGGGGATATTCCTGTTGATTTGGAGGCGAGGCCTGGGAAGGGCAGAGTTTGGGGAGGAGGGAGTTCAGCAGCGATATGATATCATAGTTATGGTTGCCAGCCTCCAGGTGGGGCCTGGAGATCTTCCAGAATTACAACTGCTCCCCAAACTGCAGAGAGTCAATCCCCTGGGGGGAAAAAACAGAGGCTTTGGATAGTGGACTCTGTGGCATTGTACCTCACTGAGGTCCCTGTCCTCCCCAGGCTCCACCCCCTAATATCCAGGAATTCCCCACCCTGGAGCTGGCAACCCTAGTGTGTGCACCCTGTGAAGCCGGCATTTTCTCCAGGGGAACTGATCCTTGTGGTCTAGATGTGAACCATACACAGAAGATGACATATTCCAGTCTCCCTAAACTGGACCACCGAATTTAACCATGCAGTTAAGAAATGTTGTGTCTTTAAGTTTTCTTAAGAGGGGAGGAGATTTCCACTGATTCCCCGCCCACTACAGGCCACCAGTGTTCCCTCTAAGCTGAGTTAGTGTAAGATAGCTCACAGTTTTTTAGCCTCCGGCTCACAGATTTTTCTCTTAGCTCAGGAAGGATGGCTCCCGAGCAGACTAATTTATGCAGGAGCCATATTGCTCGCTCACAGCTTTAATGCCAGTAGCTCACAAAGTAGAATTTCTGCTCACAAGACTCCACAGCTTAGAGGGAACATTGCAGGCCACTGAGTCCCCAGAGTTTCCCCCCTGGTGTTCCATAGGCCTTTAAGAAAAGCATGATTAGTGTCTGCAGGGGGACATTGGTGGAAATCACCATGCTGTCTTCAGAAAACGTGGAAGCCCTAAAGCCTTTGGCACGTGGTTGGTTACAGGTCATTGTTTACTAATTTTGTGAACCAAAGACCTTAATTGTTGCTGTGTTATTTTGTGTCTGCTTGCAATAACTACCAAAACAAGTTAGGATCAGAAAAAGTGATCTTCTGACCTGGCCAGTTGTTCTTCCACAGGTGGGCCCGTGCTTTCCTGTCAGCCAACAGCACTTGACAGAGAGAAATATAGCCATCTTAAGCCAACGTCCCTCATTGGCTGGAGCAGTGGAAGTAGGGCTTGTTTCTCACCAAATGATTGGGCATAGTAATGCCTGCACATTTGGCCTCATGTCTCTGGGTTTATAAAGGGCCAGAGACTGTCTCTAAAAAAATGAAAACTGAGAATTCAGGCCAGGTAATGGTCCAAATGGATATTGGGTAATATGTTCAGAATTTGGACAAAACTCAGCGGACTGGACCATATGTCTGGTGGGAGTTAGTGTTTTCTCACAGTCCTCAATGTGGAGGACATCTGTTTTTCTCCAGTCAGGTTATCTGGAACCTTCTATAAGAATGCTGGTCTCTATGGCATTGGGAGGGGGGAGTTCAGCAGTGATGTAATATCATAGTTATAGTTGCCAGCCCTCCACCCAATGGATACAATGGGTACGATGCCATAGGTTCACAAAATTAGTAAACAATGGCCTGCAACCAACCACGGTTTGGTGTAGTAGTCAAGTGTGTGGACTCTCATCTGGGAGAAGCAGGTGTGATTCCCCACACCTCCATGTGCAGCTGCTGGGTGACCTTGGGTCAGTCACAAGTTCTCTTGGAGCTGTTCTCTTGAGCAGTTCTCTGAGAGCTCTCTCAGCCCCACCTACCTTCCAGGGTGTCTGTTGTGGGGAGAGGAAGGGAAGGAGATTGTAAACTGCTTTGAGATTCCAAGTGAAGGGTGGGGTATAAATCCAATCTCCTCCTCTGTTTTGTGCTTCATGGATCTTCCCATATGCTGAGAATGATAAAAGCACATAAGGTCACTACTAAGAAATGATATCATTCCTGGCATCAGTTTCTATCATTGCTACCTGGACAGACTTTGAGCTTCATAGAGATCTTCCTTGAGGGCAGATTAAAAAACAAAAACACAACTTGATTCTGGACCGGAGTTAAAAAAATATAAATCTGTTGGGCTGGCTTCAGGGGCAATGGATTAAAAGGTAGGTGAGAAGGTCAAAGGTATGCTAGATAAATCCATTGGTTATGTGGCAAAGCAATTTATCACCTTGACATTTATAAAGTCCAGATATACCCTTTGAACTTCACAGTCATTGAAAACTACCGAGTTCTAATTCTCCCCCCCCCCTTTCCCTCTTGCTTATCTTTAAAGGAAATTAATGAATGCAGAATTACCAGTATGAAGCATGATATTATTTTTCGTCCTTTTGACTAAACGAGCTTTGATCAATTCACCCTGGCAATTTTCATATAAAAATGGAGTACAGCCCTTGCTGTTGATGTAATGAATGTAAACAAGTAGAAGAACGGGAAATGAAAGATGTTCTTCATATCATTCCAGTGATTCTTGAAGCAAAAAAGCCACCTGCCTCATTACACTGAATATTAACATGATCAAATTTATTTCTACACCCGCAGAGCTTTCCCCTGTCATTTAAAATGAAAGATGTAGATCATTCAAGAGAGGGGGCTGTGGCTGAGTGGAAGAGCCTCTGCTTTGCTTGCAGAAGGTCATAGAATCATAGGGCTAGAAGGGACCTCTGGGTCATCTAGTCCAACCCCCTGCACAATGCACAGGGCCGGGTCACCCACTAGGCGAACTAGGCATTTGCCTAGAGTGCCGGGCCCTGGATGGGGCGCCAAGCTGTGCCTCCCCCCTCCCCCCTTTGGTGGTGGTGGCGGGGGGGAGGAGGCGGTGGTGGTGGCAGCAAAAGGGTGGCTGGCTCCAGAGGTCTCCAGGTCTCCAGGCCCCACCGGGAGGTTGGCATCTGCGCCATAAGGCAGCCTCGCCTAGGGTGCAGAAACACTTCGAGCCAGCCCTGACAATGCAGGACATTCACAGATACCCCCCACGCCCCCAGTGACCCCTGCTCCATGCCCAGAAGATGGCAAAAAACCTCCAAGATCTTTGGCCAAACTCGCCTGGAGAAAAATTGCTTCCTGACCCTAAAGTGGCGGTCAGCAATTTCCCTGGGCACATAAGAAAGGGCCACAAGGTCTCAGGTCCAATCCCCAGCATCTCCAGCCAAAAGGACCAAGCAATAGGTGATGTGAAAGACCTCTTCCTGAGGCCCTGGAGAGCTACTGCGAGTCTGAGTAGACAATACTGACCTCGACGGATTGAGGCTGCAGTCATACGTGCCAGTTGAAGTGCAGGGGAAGAGAGGCTATTTCCTCCAGAGGAATTTGACATGCAGTTGTGAGATCACACAGCCCTTTGACATGCAGGGGTCCTTTTCTGCGGGAGCACACAGGAGCTGAGCTCCGGCAGTAAGGAGCGCAGGGGGTGGGCACATGCAACAAGCCCCGCCCCCTGCTCCTAGCAGCCCTCAGTCAGGCCACGAGGAGCAAGAAGCAGCCAGGTAAGTTGCAGAGCCCCCCCTCCCAGCCCGCCTTCAGGTACAAGCTCTCCCTCCTCTGTGAGGGCAGATCTGCATGTCCCCCCCCTCCAATAGCTAGCAATCCAAAACAGTCCAGTGGAGCCTGAGCGGTGGGTGTTGCCTTCCGACACACTTCCGGTGATGTCAGGGTGTGTGGCATATGCAAATAAGTTATGCTAACGAGTTGTGCTAATGAGCTCCTGCACCTCTTTTTCTACGAAATGACCCCTGTTGACATGTAACACCATGAAGATGTTTTAAGATACAGGAAGACAAAACTAAATAACAAGCTAAGGTTATAAGGTCAACAGTTGTTTTGATTTAATTAAGGGGGAGAAAGGACAGCAAAGCAATAAATATGTCAAAATAGGGGATAAATGTGTAAAGGCATATTTTCTAATTCTGGGAAGTTAACTGGGACTCACCATTACATGGTAATCTTCTGTTCAGCCTCTGGCTATAAGTTTGAACTCTACCTTCCATTCCAATGTATTTGAAAAAGTGTGCATGCACATAAAAGCTCATACCTTGAATAAACCTTTGTTGGTCTTAAAGGTGGCACAGGACTCTACATTTGTTCGACTCCATCAGACCAACCCAGCTGACCACCTGGAACTGCCAAGGTCATAGTGTGCCTAGGATTCCAAAATACCTTGGGCCAGCCCTGGATGGGTCACCACACCAAATAAATGTGGACTTGTGAGTCACCATACCAAAAATGTTGGGAACCACTGCTCTAACCCCAAGGGGGGGGGCAACAGTGGGAGGGCTTCTAGTGCCCTGGCCCCACTGATGGACCTCGTGATGGCACCTGGTATTTTTGGCCACTGTGTGACAGTGTTGGACTAGATGGGCCACTGGCCTGATTCAACATTGGCTTCTCTTATGTTCTCTTATGTTCTTATGTTAATACTAGGAAAAAGGCCTGTTGTGGAAATAAATACAACAGCATCTAGAAAGAGGCTCTGGGCAGGTGCCCCGGCCTTGAACACTCAGTGTCAATTTGCTGTGGCGACCTCAGCAGGGTATAATGACACTGAATCCACCATTTTCTCCAGAGGAACTGATCTCTGCTACCTAAAGAACAGTTGTAATTTTGAGTGATCTCCAGCCCTCACCTGGAGATTGGCAACAATGGTTCCCCAGAAGGGAATGGTTGGTTTGGAGGGTGGAGTCTGTGGCTTTGTACCTGTCCCACGCCTCCTGAAATCTCACCCTCTCCAGACTCCATCCCTCACATCTCCACGAATTTCCCACCTGGAGTTGGCAACCCTATCTCCTTCCCAGCCAATCATTAACCTACCTTTATTTCCCCCTCACTCTTCAACTTTTCACCCCCCACACACCTGCAGCCTCTCCCGTGCTCTGAAGCCCTGACTGCTACGTCACATTGGCTGTCATACGGGGGCCACCTCAGCAGCATATAAGGATACAGAGCCCACCATTTTCTCCAGGGGAACTGATCTCTGCCATCTGGAAAGCAGTTGTAATTCTGAGTGATCTCCAGCCCTCACCTGAAGATTGGATACATTTTACCTCAGAACAGCAAACTGTTTAGAATGTTAGAGGCAAAAGCCAATCAAGTCACATATGCAAACGACCTCTGTGTTCCGAGGCAAAGGCCAATGAGGCTGCATATGCAAATAACCTCTGTGTTCTGACTGGCTATGGGGGGGGAGGGGAACAGCAAACTGTTTAGAATGTTGGAGGCAAGGCTCAAGCAATGCAGCCAGTGGATAGGGACAGATTCTGAATGACACACCAGGGCGCCAACCAATTCCGGAGCGTGTGGAATGTTCTAGAGAAGTGCCACCACCATTCGGCTTTTATATATAAGGGAGATGGGGCACCTTCTGACCCTCAACTGAAACCGCCAAAGTGTCGCCCCACCAAAAAAAAAGTTCTCAAGTGTTACCAACTACAGATTCAAAACTTTCATACTACAATTAGGTTTTAGATTTTATATTTCCAAGGTAAACGAGACATATTTGTATGCAGTCCTTCACCTGAGCGCCAATGATTCAGGAGCTGTGAAGGCCTTTAAATCAATATTGGGCTGTCAGATACTTTATCAATCTGATCACTCTTTGCCCCCTGAGCCACTGTCTGGACAATAACCGGTACCTGGGAGTACGGAAATTGGCCATCCCTGAACCTGGACTACCGAAGCGACGCAGCAATTAGTAACTTAATTGATTGACCGCCACTTCATTAGTTGATTAAAACATTTGCATACCACAAAATCTCCAAACAGATGACATAGGGAACCTGTGAACGAGTGTGTGTGTGTATCTGCACTCATTTTGCAAGCATTTGCACCCCTTTAAATGTCTGACAAGCAAGTTCAAGCGTCTAATAGGTATTCTTAGAAAAAATGTGAGCAGTTTCCAGTACAGCACGGAGGTAATCTAAAACTACCTTTTAATATTGTTTTCATTCCCTATTGCCCCCTCAAGCCAGTTTGACCATAGTGGTTAAGAGCAGCAGACTTTAATCTGGAGAACCGGGTTTGATTCCCCCCCTCCACATGAAGCCAGCTGGGTGACCTTTGGTCAGTCCCAGTTCTCTCAGAGCTCTCTCAGTCCCACCTACCTCACAGGGTGTCTTTTGTAGAGAGAGGAAGGAAAGGTGATTGTAAACTGCTCTGAGACTCCTTTGGGTAGTAAGAGCAGGGCATAAAACCAACTCCTCCTCCTCCTCTTCTTCTCCTCCTCCTCCTCTTCTCCTCCTCCTCCTCCTCCTCCTCCTCCCACCTTCCAAGAACAAGTACATCTCTAAATCAAAACCCCACTAAATAAAATTTACTGTCACTGATGAAAATTGGCCCTGGCTGATTAATCAACTGAAATTTTAGTTGATTAATCTAGCGATTGAACCAGTTGACAATCCAGTCCTGCATAAGGTGACAGCAATTTAAGACCACTGAAATCAATGACTTATATGGACGTAACTCTGCACATCATTGCGCTGTCAGCTTTACAGCTCTAACTCAACCATAGCCCAATTAATTCTCAATAGAAGAAGCTAATGACATTATTTTGATTCTTCTTTGTTCTTGGCTAATCTCATCCCAGTTTCTTCATGACACAATTTGCAGGCAATGCCATGAAAAACGCAGCAGGAACTCAATACTGCAGACATCTTAGAAAGGGAAATAATCGCAGCACATCCTCTCAAGTATTATCTGTTCAGTATTTTCTCGCAATGCTGAACTCTGGAGATCTTCTGCCAGTCTATGTGCTTTTTGGCCAGAATAACTGTCTTCCTGCTCGAGAACTGGATCTCACAACCTTTGTTATTACTAAAGGTAAAAATGTTACTACTTAAGGAGTGAGGACGCACTGAGACCATAAAATGTACAAACACACAGCATCTGAATTCGAAAGAGTGCGCTGTAGGATGTCAGGAAACGTACAAACTGGAAATGAGTGGCTGGAAAATGCTTTGGCAGAGCTTGCGTCCACATATTTCCAAGGCATTGTGTCTTCAGTCTGGCTCCCTATCATTGAATGAATTATTTTTCAGAATGGGACATGGCAGGAGCCCTTTTCAGATGTTCTCAATGGAAAAGAGAAAGATTATGGCAGTAAATTCTGCCCCGAACCTGTATGTGTCTTGCCTCTGTTCACCCAACATGGCAGTCTCATGGATCAGGAGGACTGGCAGGTAGTGCATGCACATGGTACATCCTATTGTAATATCTGGAATCTACAGGAAATGCCGTCTAAAGAACTCAGTTTTCCACTCAATATGGTGGTACAGGCAGACTCTGACCTAAGCTGCCTGCATGGTGGAACTCTGGTCTAAGGACCAGAGCTGTCACCTGGGAGCATATTGAAAGAAGTAGTCCTGAAGTTCCCTGGTGGCTTCAACAAAAAGATATATAGTTAGACATCACCAGCATGTTAATGACACCCTGTAACAGGGGTGTCCAACATATGGCCCACGGGCCAGAACTGGCCCATCCAGGTGTCAGCGAGCTGCCAATGTGTTCTGTATGTCTTTCCCTCCCCCCCCATGGCCAGATCCTCATGCGCATGTCTGTATGTCTTATGAAGCGCTCATTTCTATGTCTCATGCATTCCTTTTGATATACACTAGTGTTGCTTTGTACTCTCGTAATCAGCAAGGACACAGGTGGGGAAAGTCGGCTTCGCTTAGTCTATAATGAACTAGAGTGTGAGAAGAGCCTAATTGTTTATCTTCTAGGAGACGTTTGTTCTCAGGCTTTGGGCCCGAGGTTGACAGCCCAACCGCGCGAGCGGGAACCAAGCCTATTGGTTATTGCTATTTTGAAATTGCTTTATTATCCTGTGCCCAACCATTCTGGTTATTCCAAACAGTGAACTTGCTCCAGTTTCTTCATGGCTTCAATAAATATTACTTTGCTACAAATGTGTATTTGATTGACAGCTGTGGATTCGGACACCAGGGCTTTGATCCGGCCCGTGAGCCACTGGTCACTGGGATATGGCAAGATGACAGGGGCTGTGCATTATGTCCCTGCATACTGTCCCAGTGCTAATGAGTAATGGGTGATGGAAGTGGGATGGTGGGCATCAGGGAGATACTATAGAAATTCTTTGTTTTGGGGACAAGGAAAACGCTCCACACAGCCAAGATGCTGTAAAATTCACCTCCATGCTTGAAAGGAGATGGATGGGGTCTAAGGACAGGATTCTCACAAATTAGGGCACATCAATCTCCAGTTCTAACATATTTATTACCTATGTTGTCACACACACACACACCCCCAGTTGAACCGAAACAGATGATAACCAGGGACTAATCTTGTCATTCTTTTGATCTGTTAAACAAAGAAAGTGTCCTCACTATTTTGCATGCTAATTTAACAAACCACGCCTATATATACAACTATGATACATAATTCCATTTCATTGTCTGACAAAGTGTGCGTGCCCACGAAAGCTCACACCTTGAATAAAACTTTGTTGGTCTTAAAGGTGCCCTACTGGACTCTAACTTTGTTTTAGAAGAGAATACTGTGAACGTTAATGCTTAAAGCATGTTTGTATTTTGAGTAAGAAAATAATAATTGAGTTTGCCTGTGTCCTGTATAAAGTTTTTATCTCTCGTACCTGGCATTACATTTTATGGCATACATGGCCCACTGACCAAATGACATTTCTGTCTGATCCAGCCCTCATAACAAATAAGTTGAATACCTCTGCCCTGTATCAAATCAACAGGCTGTATTTCCCAAAAAGTTTCACAGGGATGCTAAAAATAGCATTGCCAAGGCTCCCACTATGGCGGGAGGCCTCCTGCCGGCACTCTACATTGCTTGCTGTCACTCCCCAACGTCATGACTTCACTTCCAGCTTTTCACAGGAAGTGACATCATGCAGGCATGACACCATCTGTCTCTGCCTCCAAAATTCTCCTGGGGTGCCAGGCAGTAGTTTGGCCTGCCTGTAGACCAAAGCAGGGTTGCCAGATGAGCACTGGCACCCAGCAGGTCTGGCTGACAGCATACGCCTGCTGCCCCTGGGTTCTTAGGAAGAAGAAGAGGAGGAGGAAGAATAAGAATAAGAATGTATTTTTATTTATTACTTCAATTTGTACCCAGTCCTCCCCATGAGCAGGCTCAGGGCAGCTGAAGGAGGAGGAGGAGGAGAGGAGTTGGGTTTATACCCCGCCCTTCACTACCCGAAGGAGTCTCAGAGTGTCTTACAATCACCTTCTGTTCCTCTCCCCACAACAGGCACCCTGTGAGGCAGGTGGGGCAGAGAGAGTTCTGAGAGAACTGGGACTGGCCCAAGGTCACCCAGCAGTCCTCATGTGGAGGAGTGGGGAATCAGACCCGGTTCTCCAGATTACAGTCCACCGCTCTTAACCACTACGCCAAGCTGGCTCTCCGGAAGTTGCAGTGCTAAACCAGCTTCCTCACAGGGGATCTGAGAGGGAGCAGAACTCTTTTTAAAGTTGGCACTGAGTGCACTGTGACGTCACCTCTGAGGAAAACCCAGACGTGACATTGCACGCATCTAGAAATTGCCAGAAACTCTATTATTTTGTGATAGAGTTTCCGGTGATTCCAAGAAGAGGAGGAGGAGGAGGAGGAGGAGGAGGAGGAGGAGGAGATTGGATTTATATCCCGCCCTGTGAGGTAGGTGGGGCTGAGAGAGCTCTTGACAGAAACTGCTCTTTTTTCATGAACAGCTCTTATTAGAACTACGGCTTGCCCAAGGTCATCCAGCAGCTGCAAGTGGAGGAGTGGGGAGTCAAACCCGGTTCTCCCAGATTAGAGTCTGCACACTTAACCACTGCACCAAACTGGCTCTCTATCAGCATCACTTCTTGGTTTCCCCATAAGTGACATCATGATGCATGAGGTGCCGCGTGCCCCTCATGGCCTCCCCCCAAGCTGCCACCAGTTGCCAGGCATAGATTGTGACCAGCCTAGCCTGGCTAAAAACCAATACAGAAGCATGTGGTCCTCCACAGTAAAGATCCAGTTTTGCTGCTTTAGATTCCCCAGCTATCGACCTCTGAACATGGTCAACATGAAAGGAAAGGATTTAAACCAGTCTAGTTACTTTATCTCTTATACCCTAATATCAAACGGTCGAAAGGCTGCCAAAAGATCTAACAGCAGTAGAAAGGAGGTACAACTCTTTTCTGTATTTCAAATTGTGCTTGTCCACCCGGGCGACCGATGCTGTCTCTGTGCCATAGCCAGGCCTGAAGCCAGACTGGAAAGGGTCAAGGGCAGACGTCTCAGCCAGGAAATCCTGAAGCTACTCATACGTCCATTAAGTTCAGTAACCAGTGCAAACGTATGCCTGAGGACGCCGCTGTTCTTCCACGCCTAACGTATCTCTCATGCAAATATCTTTGCTTTCCTAAATCTTGACAGATTTTGCTCCCAGGTCCTTGATTCTTCAGTAGAAAATTACTTAAGAGCAGCTTCTTTGGTTTGCTAAGGATTGTGAAGGGATTAGCTATAGAGTTGCGGCTGAATCCTGCAGTGCTGACCTGATGTGATGACATCATTTCTGGTTTTGTGCTAGAAGTGACATCACTCGACAGCCCAGTGCTGAAGAGATTGCCCCCGCCCCCTAAATTCTGCCACCAGATTGAGAGCCATAGTTATTTGTTGACACAGTTACTCTTAATTATCAGAGAGCCAGTTTGGTGTAGTGGTTAAGTGCGCGGACTCTAATCTGGGAGAACCGGGTTTGATTCCCCACTCCTCCACTTGCACCTGGCTGGATGACCTTGGGCAAGCCATAGTTCTGATAAGAGCTGTCCTTGAAAAAAGAGCAGTTTCTGTCAAGAGCTCTCTCAGCCCCGCCTACCTCACAGGGTGTCTGTTGTGGGGAGGGGAAGGGAAAGGAGTTTGTAAGCCGCTCTGAGACTCCTTTGGGTAGTGAAGGGCGGGGTATAAAGCCAATCTCTTCTTCTTCTTCTTCGCAGGTCCCCTCATCTGTTGGTAGGGGGTGGGAGTAGGGTTGCCAGGTCCAGGCTGGGGAAATCCAGGAGATTTGGGGGTAGAGCCCGAGAAGGACAGGGACCTCAGTGGGATGCAATGCCGTAGAGCCCACCCTCCAAACATTCATTTCCTCCAAGGGAACTGATCTCTGTAGTCTGGAGATGAGCTGTAATTCTGGAGGATCCTCAGGTCCCACCTGGAGGGTGGCACCCTTAGTTCAAGGCCCGTGACTCAATGATAACCATAAGACAACAGCCATAAGAGGGCTGTCATGGTGGGGTAGGGGTTGCCAGGTCTCTCCTGGCCACTGGAAGGGAATGGGAAAGTAGGGCTGCCAGATCCAGGCTAGGAAACTCCTGGAGATTTGGGGATGGAGCCTGGGGAGGACAGGGACCTCAGTGGGGTGCAATGCAGCAGAGTCCGCCCTGCAACGCATCCGTTTTCTCCAGGGGAACTGATCCCTGTGCTCTGGAGATGAGCTGTAATTCCGGGGGATCCTCGGGTCCCACATGGCTGCTGGCATCCCTATTAGTTATGGTCCTGCATGACATATAAATGTAAAGATCTCAGCTTCATCCTGTCTCGTTCCCCTGTGCCACTCCCCCAGGGCAAGCCATTGAGGCCAGCACTTGTGAAGGAAATCAAGGTTCTGAAAGATCATCTGCTGGCCAGATCTTGGCACCACCAACTAACGTTAGTTGAAATAAACCATGGCTTGCGTTGTCTCCAAATCAAGCCATTTCTCTAAGCAATTGCAGGCAGACCTGTAGCTACAGTGGGGAGAGGGGGTTCTGCCCCCTTTCTTAAAGGCACAGCCCCACAGTAATTTCTCCTGTTAATGCTTTTTTGAAACATTTAAAAACATTTTTTAAAGTGTGCACTCCTTTAAGCAGAGTGGGGTGCTGTGGTTGACTAATTCCCGCACTGAGCAAGGGGGTTGGAGTAGGTGACCTCTAGGATCCCTTCTAACTCTGTGTCAAGAAACTGGCCTCCTTTAAGAGAGTTTTTCTGCCTAAGTGTCAGCTTTCTTGACTATAGAAGTCATCACCCCCACCTGAGGGCTTGTTAGCAGAATTGTTGCTTAGGCTGGCAGAAGTGATTGACTTGCAGCAGCTGAGAACTGTCATCTAAAGTGGTTGACAGCTTGCAATTTAGAGATCTATCCTGGTAACGGCTTTCTATTGGCTAAATGGCTCTTCTTTCTGCACTGAGAACTTCAGCCCCACCAGGAAAAAAAATTGGCCCAGAAGCCACAAATTCTGGGCCTGATTGCATGTTGTAAACTTGCAACGACACAATGGCCTTTTTTTTTTTGCAACTGTATCTGATACGTAATGCAGTGACCCTTTTACTTTGTTCAGACTGGGTCTCGCACTTCATGGCTCAAATCCTTGCCAAAAGTCTGCATGAAGCAGATCTAATGTGGCCGAATTCATCTCACACTTCAAAGCTAAGTGCAAATGGTGGGATTTTCCACTGTGCAGGTCTTCTCGGGGTGGGTGAAAAGCATAGCTGGAGCCACAGTTATTCAGGAAAGATGTGAGAATCAAACACTGGAGGAAATTAAGGGTGCTCCAGTTTTTGGAAGCCACACACCTGAGAACTCAGCGCACTCTTCTCACAAGGCCTGTCCTCTCTCAAGTCAAGCATCTCATATGCTCACATTGGTGATTTAACTGCAGTTCAAAATAAGCAGGATTTTGGTGTTGCATCTCTGCATTCTGTGCTTGGTTGTTTTCATCGGGCATTCAGTAGGGCAACTTCCTCAGGAGGAAGTTTCTGGAGGCATAAAAGGAAGGCTTTCCAATGAAGATCTGAATATATGGGAAAATGCACATGGGAAGAGTTGGCCCTTCTGATAGTCTAGCCAGTTTGGTGTAGTGGTTAGGAGCACGGACTCTAATCTGGGAGAACCAGGTTTGATTCCCCACGCCTCCACATGCACTGCTGGTGTGACATGGGGTCATTCACAAGTTCTCTCAGAGCTCTTCTCTCAAGGGCAGTTCTCTCTGAGCTCTCTCAGCCCCACCTACCTCACAGGGTGTCTGTTCTGGGGAAGGGGAAAAAAAGGAGATTGTAAGCCACTCTGAGACTCCTTTGGGTAGTGAAGGGCGGGGTATAAATTCAGCCTCTTCTTCTTCATATGGGAAGAGGTGGCCCTTCAGATATTCTAAGTTCAGACTGGAGGGTTTGTATGGGAAGAGGTGGTTCTTCTGATATCCTAAGTCCCAATGGAAGGATTCATATGGGAAGAGGTGGTCCTTCACAGGGCTATTTTTGTGCAGGAACGCACAGGAACGGAGTTCCGGCTGGCTCCTGAGTTGGCCACGCCCAGCAGGAACTCATTAGCATAATAGGCCACGCCCAACAGCAGAAACTCATTAGGATTGGCTACATTAGGGGTGTGTGGCCTAACATGCAAAGACGTTCCTGCTACAAAAAAAGCTCTGGGTTTTGACAACAAGCAAGGTAAACAGAATAAGAAGCAAAAGGTTGGTGTGGCTGGATGACCACACTTCTGGTAACATGTGGGTGCGGCCTAATATGCTAATGAGTGGTGCTGTCAGGGGTGTGGCCTAATGTGCTAATGAGTTTCTGCTATTGGGTGTGGCCTATTATGCTAATGAGTTCCTGCTGGGCTTTTTCTACAAAAAGAGCCCTGGTTCAGATATTCTAACTCTGAAGTTTTCAGTGCTCTGCTGTCAGTTCACTGGATGTCCTGGGGTATAGTCTCTGAGATTCCATGAACTGCCTGAAAAAAGAGCCAATGCATAAACAGTTGCAGGGACTTTGGCCTCTAACTTGGCTTCCGCACTCTCCAGGCCTCACGGTTTTGCTCAAGCTTTTATGAACTCTCTGCATTTGGGCAGACCATTAGATTATTTTCCAGAAAGGATATTCTCATTAAGTATAACAGGAGCAAAAACAAAACAAATCTGTCATAGCAACAGACAAGTGCATTTAGTGTCGTGGATTTCACAAGTAATTGTTACACATGGAGCTGTGTTCCTTCTGAGTCAGAGTCTTTGTCTGTCAAGGATGTCTCCTGTGACTGGCAGGGTCTTAGGCGGTGGTTTGTATTCAGATCCTTGCTCTGGGCAGGCTTAGGTGTATTCCTGCTTTTCACTCGTGTATTGTTGTAGTCAGGAATAACAGCCTTCTATTTCCCTACGGGAGCTGCGGTGGCTCAAGTGGTTAAGACTCTGAACTGCAGGCTGTGGAAGGTCAGTAGTTCAGCAGTTCGAGACCCGGGTGCCGCATGATGGGGTGAGCTCCCGTCTCTAGTTCCAGCTCCTGCCAACCTAGCCGTTCGAAAGCAAGAACTTGCAAGTAGATAAATAGGGACCACTTTGGTGGGAAGGTAACAGCGTTCCGTGCACCTTGGTGTTTAGTCATGCCGGCCACATGACCACGGAAACGTCTTCGGACAGCGCTGGCTCTTCGGCTTTGAAACGGAGATGAGCACCGCAACCCTAGAGTCGGACTCGACTGGCTTTCGAGCGAGGGAACCTTTACCTTTACTTTATTTCCCTACGGCAAAGGGAGTGTGGCTCAATGGTAGAGTCTCCGCTTTGCATGCAGAAGGTCCCAGGTTCAATCCCCAGCATCTTCACTTAAAAGGGTTCAGGTGGGAGGTGATGTGACAGACCTCTGCCTGAGGCCCTGGAGAGCGGCCGCCAGTCTGAGTAGGCAGTACTGAGCTTGATGGACCCAGGGTCTGAGTCAGGGTAACGCAGCTTCATGAGTTCATATGTCTTCACCCAAAGAGTAATTAACATGTTGAATTCACTGCCGCAGGGAGTGGTGAGCGTTACAAGCATAGACAGCTTCAAGAGGGGATTGGAGAAACATGTGGAGCAGAGTTCCATCAGTGGCTATTAGCCACAAGGTATAAGACAGGAGCTCTCTGTCTGGGGCAAGGGATGCTCTGTCAAAGAGAGCCAGTTTGGTGTAGTGGTTAAGTGTGCGGACTCTAATCTGGGAGAACCGAGTTTGATTCCCCACTCCTCCACTTGCACCTGGCTGGATGACCTTGGGCAAGCCGTAGTTCTGATAAGAGCTGTTCTTGAAAAAGAGCAGTTTCTGTCAGAGCTCTCTCAGCCCCACCTACCTCACAGAGTGGATGTTGTGGGGAGGGGAAGGGAAAGGAGTTTGTAAGCTGCTCTGAGACTCCTTCAGGCAGTGAAGGGCGGGTATAAATCCAATCTCTTCTCTTCTTCTTCTCTTCTTCTTAAGAACATAAGAGACGCCAGTGTTGGATCGGGCCAAAGGCCCATCCAGTCCAACACTCTGTGTCACACAGTGGCCAGAAATACCAGGTGCCATCAGGAGGTCCACCAGTGGGGCCAGGACATTAGAAGTCCTCCCACTGTTGACCCCCCCCAAGCACCAAGAAGACAGAGCATCACTTGCCCCAGAGCCCCTATCTATACCTTGTGGCTAATAGCCACTGATGGACCTCTGCTCCATATGCTTATCTAATTCCCTTTTGAAGCCGTCCATGCTTGTAGCCACCACCACTTCCTGTGGCAGTGAATTTCAAGTGTGAATCACCCTTTGGGTGAAGAAGTACTTCCTTTTATCCGTTCTAACCCGACCGCTCAGCAATTTCATGGAGTGCCCACGAGTTCTTGTATTGTGAGAAAGGGAGAAAAGTACCTCTCTCTCTAC
>NW_015160864.1:175918-180997 GCF_001447785.1 Gekko japonicus | reverse complement strand
GGTGACCAGAATTGTACACAGTATTCCAGATGAGGTTGCACCATTGATTTATATAGGGGCATTATGATATTGGCTGATCTGTTTTCAATACCCTTCCTAATAATCCCCAGCATAGCATTGGCCTTTTTATTGCAGTCACACACTGCCACACCCAGTCACACACTGTGCTTGGGGGGCCACAGTGGGATTTACTTCCAAGAAAGGGTGCATAGGATTGCAGCCTTAGCCTTGAATGCTATGCTCTGGAGCCACAAAGTATGTAGCCTTTCCTGGACGGATCCATATGTTGTTCTGTACAGCCAGAACTTACTGTCTCAATTCACTTTTGGGTTATCCCAGCAAATGAAACTGGTTCACCTCCAATGCCCATGGATTCTCCAGGTAATCCTGAAGAATCGTTCACATGATTGTGTAGCCACGCTTGCGGTCCGAGGATGTCGCTGCATAGAAGTCCTATATAAATTTCTCTTGCCTCCCATTCTCAGCCATGCTTCCTTGCTGCCAGGGCATCTATATTCATATTCATATGCCACAGCTCTTCTGCAGCTAGCGCTTTAGATAGGAAGCAGAAGCGTCACATTTTCAGACTGAGGTGTTCAGTGCAGAAAAAGGGTTCAAAAGCTCATCGGCTGCTGCTTTGAGGTATGTGCATTGTGCCTGAATCTGAAAATGGAATCAGCTGGAAACGTGCTTTTCAACAAGATTCCTTTGTCAGTTCTTCACAGGCCTAAGCCTGTCAATACAGTGAGATGATCCTTTCACACAGTATTTTGCCTCCGCCTGAATAGGTAATGCGCTGAGAACTTCATATGCTAGAACTTTCGGACAATATATTGGCGTCATAATACCCCCTAATATTTTAATGGACTTTCATTTGAGTTAGATGCTACTTAAAGAGAGAGTACCCCGATGTTGCTCAGTTTTTCATATCATCCTTCTTTTTGTGCTGCGGCTGTAACATGCTTTGAAGCCCCTGTTAGAAGCCCGTCAGGAATGTGACTGGTGGTAGCGGAGTCAGCATGTTCTACATGCTTCCATTCGACGGTCATAGGCCCACACAGACGTATTCATTCTGGAGACTGTTAACAGGCAAGCAACCTCATGGCTGAAGGCAAGGGATGCTGGCTCTTGTGGGTCAGGCATATAACAAAGCAGCAGTAGAAGAGGAGGTTTTTATACTCCCCTTTTCTCTACCTTAAGGAGTCTCAGAAAAGCTTACAACCTCATTCCCTTCCTCTCCCCACCACAAGCACCTTGTGAGGTTGGTGGGGCTGAGAGAATTCTAAGAGAACTGTGACTGGCCTGAGGTCACCCAGCAGGCTTTATGTGTGTGTGTGGGGGGGGGGGAGTGCCATCAAGTCGCTTTCAAATTAAGGCGATCTTATGAAGGGAATCAAACCTGGTTCTCCAGATCAGAGTCTGCCGCTCTTCACCCCTACACCATGCTGGCTCTAAGGATACACCAGTGTTCCACTGTTTTAAAACAATTGTCCATATTCACTGTGAGTGCTTTCATTCCATCTGTTTTTTCTTCCCCAATTCTCCCCAACTTGTATATTTCTTTTATGGCCTTGAGGAGGTCAGGAGGGCCCCCCCCCCTCTCCTGGCTTTCCACCAACAACACAAAACTGAATTATTCAAGAAGGCTTTTCTACGCGGGCAATAGAACAGCATCGGGCAAAGATGACGCACGGAGCTACTTGGGCAAATTCTTAGGGACTGTGGTCTGTAGTTCTGCGTCTAGTTTGCTGTAAGTTGGACCCTGCTGTGTAATCTTGCATAATGTAATGTGTCATGTTAACACTCAGGCTTTGCTTCAGTTCTGGGTTTTTTTAAAAAATAAGATTTCTGGTTGGTTCTACAACCCAAATCCTGTTTCATTGTTTACTGAATGCCCCATCCTGTTGGAGATAGAGCAAGATGGGGTGGCTGTGTTGGTCTGTCTGGAGCAGTAGAAAAGAGCCAGAGTTCACTAGCACCTTCAAGACTAGCAACATTTGTGGCAGGGGGGGGGCTTTTGTTATTACTGTAGAAGTGAGCAGTGACTCACGAAAGCTGAGAGCTTCTTCTCCTCCTCCTCCTCCTCCTCCTCCCTCTTCCTCCTCTTTGTCTTCTCACCCCCTGCCACAAATTTTGTTAGTCTTTAAGGTGCTACTGGACTCTCTCCTTTCCATCCTGTAGATCGTATTCTCTCAGTTGGTGCGATTCACCTTGAGCCCCTTTGAGAAAGGCGGACTATAAATAAGGTCAATAAATAAATTGAGGCCTCCTTGCCATTTGCCATTTTTATGGAATGTTATGGCAGCCCCAAAACTGATATACATAAGAAATGGACATCAGTTTTAATATCAATGCAATTATTTGGGTCAGTGGCCATCATTTCTTCCAAAGCACCCAGAATAAACGGGAAAAGTAATCCTGGTTTTCAAACTGAACCAAAGAAGTAACTCAGTTCGGCAAATCAGTCTACTGTACTGGTGACAAATAGGATTGCCAGCCGCCGCCCCCCCTCCCCGCTCCCCGGCTACTGGTGGGGGATGAAGGATTGCCAGATGCAAGTTGGGAAACTCCTGGAGGTTTAGGGGTGGAGCCCTGGGAGCAAAGGTTCCTCAGTGGGGTATAATGCCATAGAGTCTAACCTCCAAAGCATCCATTTTCTCCAGGGGAACGGATCTCTGTAGTCTGGACATGAGCTGTAATTCTGGGGGATCTCCAGGTCCCACCTGGAGCCTGGCATCCTTAGCCACAGACAAGACAGAACATAAGAATAAATGCTGAAGTCACTGGAGTTACTGGAAAAGACAACCATGCTAGGAAAATTTGAAGAAGAAGAAAAGGAGGAGGAGGAGGAGGAGGAGATTGGATTTATAACCCGCCCTTCACTACCTGAAGGAGACTCAGAGTAGCTTACAATCCCCTCTCCCTTCCCCTTCCCACAACAGACACTTTGTGAGATAGGTGGGGCTGAGAGAGCTCTGAGAGCACTGCTTGTGAGAGAACAGCCCTGAAAGAACTTGTAACTGACCCAAAGTCACAGCAGCAGCTCTATGTGGAGGAGTGGGGAATCAAACCCGGTTCTCCCGTATTAGAGTCTGTGCTCCTAACCACTACACCAAACTGGCTGAAGGCAACAGGAAAAGAGGAAGACCCACCACAAGATGGATTGACTTAGTCAAGGAAGTCACGGCCCTCAGTTTGCAAGACCTGAGCTCACCTGTTAACGAAAGGATGTTTCAGAGATCATTAATTCACAGGGCTGCCATAAGAACATACATAAGAACATAAGAGATGCCAATGTTGGATCAGGCCAAAGGCCCATCCAGTCCAACACTCTGTGTCACACAGTGGCCAGAAATACCAGTGCCATCAGGAGGTCCACCAGTGGGGCCAGGACATTAGAAGCCATCCCACTGTTGACCCCCCCAAGCACCAAGATGACAGAGCATCACTTGCCCCAGAGTCCCTATCTATACCTTGTGGCTAATAGCCACTGATGGACCTCTGCTCCATATGCTTATCTAATTCCCTTTTGAAGCCGTCCATGCTTGTAGCCACCACCACTTCCTGTGGCAGTGAATTCCAAGTGTGAATCACTCTTTGGGTGAAGAAGTACTTCCTTTTATCCGTTCTAACCCGACCGCTCAGCAATTTCATGGAGTGCCCACGAGTTCTTGTATTGTGAGAAAGCGAGAAAAGTACCTCTATCTCTACCTGCTCTTTCCCATGGAAGTCGTAGGTGACTTGATGGCACTTAGTACACGCAAACATTAAGCAGGTTGGTTGTATGATATGGGATCTTCGGGCGTCTCAGTTGGCTGTTTATCCAGGCAGCTGGCCTGACCACACTGAGGCAGTGACTAGTCGGCAGCATGAAGTACCCTGGCTCTTCATCCACTTTGCAATTCTGTGCTCTGTGGCCGTGCCCCTGATTGACAGCTCTGTTCTACCGATGCCTTGAAGGTATCTTCTGATCCAAGATGAATAATCAAAATGCAACAGATCCTTTCTGGCTGCTGTTTTTCACCCTTGGATTTAACCTGAAAGGCAACATTTGGTAGAAGTGAGAGGGCAGAGGCTGTTACAGACACTGTCTGATCAAAACAGCTCAGGGCTACTCTGGTACAGTTTATTTCTCTGAGATACCTACTTTCTGCATCCAAAAAGTCGTCACAAAGGCAGCTCACAAACTAGAGACAAAATACGCACACATTAATAAATATTGTTCAGAAGCCCTTTTAAAAAAGCAGAGATATTTTAATTACCAGTTAAAAAGACAGGAGAGAGGGAACCGACTGGATCTCATGGGAAAGCAAATTCCCTCATCTGTATAATCAGTCTCTCTCCACAAAGCTGGGCCCATACTGTCAATCTAACTGTAAACCTTGCTTCTGTATACCATAGAGTCTAGGAGAAATGGAAGTCCTAGAGTTGACATCACATCCCTTCCAAGCTCCCTCCCCACTGCAAACTCTGTCCTCCCAAGCAACCCCCCCCCCAAATCTCCAGGAATTTCCCAAGCTGGAGCAGGCCTCCCTAGCCTGAGGAAACCAGGCCTGAAGGATCCAGAAGTTAGCCCATTGCCACCAGACTGGATCTTTACCCAGAAGTCTGAAGGTGAAAGGAAGAGTTTGCCTGTTGCCTTCCATTCTACCTGCAGCTAGCATGGCAGGTTCCTGGAAGAGACGGGTCAGTTCCCCCTCTACTAGGGTTGCCAGGTGGTGGCTGGAGGGCTCCCACTACAACAACTTATCTCCAGGTGACAGACTTCAGTTCACCTGGAGAAAATGGTTGCTTTAGAAGGTGGACTCTGTGTCATTATATCTCATTAATGGTCCTCCCCTCCCCAAACCTACCATTCTCAGGCTCCACCCCTAAAATCTATCTATCTATCTATCTATCTATCTATCTATCTATCTATCTATCTATCTATCTATCTATCTATGTATCTATCTATCTATCTATCTATCTATCCTATCTATCTATCCTATCTATCTGTCTAATCTATCTATCCTATCTATCTGTCTAATCTATCTGTCTAATCTATCTGTCATCTTTCTTTTTCTCCCTCCCCCTCCCTCC